>NC_046976.1:22014089-22046589 GCF_009769545.1 Cyclopterus lumpus | reverse complement strand
TACATCTCAGAGGTACATGTTGTACTTTTTGATTCAGAGGTACATGTTGTACTTTTTGATGTACTACATCTCAGAGGTACATGTTGTACTTTTTGATTCAGAGGTACATGTTGTACTTTTTGATGTACTACATCTCAGAGGTACATGTTGTACTTTTTGATTCAGAGGTACATGTTGTACTTTTTGATGTACTACATCTCAGAGGTACATGTTGTACTTTTTGATTCAGAGGTACATGTTGGACTTTTTGATGTACTACATCTCAGAGGTATATGTTGTACTTTTTGATGTACTACATCTCAGAGGTACATGTTGTACTTTTTGATGTACTACATCTCAGAGGTACATGTTGTACTTTTTGATGTACTACATCTCAGAGGTACATGTTGTACTTTTTGATGTACTACATCTCAGAGGTACATGTTGTACTTTTTGATGTACTACACCTCAGAGGTACATGTTGTACTTTTTGATGTACTACACCTCAGAGGTACATGTTGTACTTTTTGATGTACTACACCTCAGAGGTACATGTTGTACTTTTTGATGTACTACATCTCAGAGGTACATGTTGTACTTTTTGATGTACTACACCTCAGAGGTACATGTTGTACTTTTTGATGTACTACATCTCAGAGGTACATGTTGTACTTTTTGAAGTACTACACCTCAGAGGTACATGTTGTACTTTTTGAAGTACTACACTACAAGTTGTGACGTGTCCTTCACTTCTTTCCTTGACTCCTTGACGGTTTCCATCAGGGTCAAGGAGAAGTGGTTAGGAAAGGACGTTAGGAGGTGAGCTTTGGTCTTTTTCGGCCCTGATTTAAAGACACAGCCCAGGTGCATTGTGGGTCAAGTCATTTCTGAAATCATTGATTTGTTATTAATGTCTTCTTCTTCTCTTTGTCCTCGCGTCCTTCGACAGGAGAAGAGGAAACCCTGCTACTTCCTGTCAGCAGGAGAGAAGAAGGAGGAGTTTATTCTGATTATCATTTAATTCGTCAGACGACTGTCGGCCATGTTTAAACTCCGATAGGTGCGTTTGATTCAGAGCCCACGTCATGGCGGAGTCCGCCTCGCCCACTCTGGTGGTGGAGCACAACAAAGTGGAGCCTCCTCCTCCCGCGGTGGGCGTGTCCAAAGAACTGATCCGGACCAATCCGGAGGTCCCGAGCAACGGCACCGCCGGCGGTCCTCTTCCCGCCACACTCCTGGATGAGGAGGAGGAGAAGAAGAAGAAGAAGGAGGAGGAGGAGGAGCAGGAGGAGCAGGAGGAGGAGGAGGAGGAGGAGGAGGCCACGCCGCCGGATTCGTCCTCACTGTCGTCTGAAAACAGGACGATAACCGCCGTCACCACAGAAGAAGAATCTCTGTCGCTTCTACTTGGACACGTCGAGACTGGAGGAGGACAGGACCGAGGAGCAGAGCCAGGTGAGGTTTTAGACCAGGACCAGGTCCAGTACTTCCTGTCCTCCGATAATCAATATTCCAAATAAAAACACCTCTAGGCCAGGACCTGGAGCTCCTCCCTGGTCTCTGATGTGTTTTGTGTCTTCAGGTCTAGACCAGGACCAGGACCTGGAGGAGAGCTCCTCCGTGGTCGGCGGCTCCACCGACTCCGCGTCCTTCTCCCTCCCCAGTCTGGAGCTCTCCAACGGGGCCGCGGCAGCAGGAAACTCCCTGGACGTGGAGGACGGTCTGGGGGGGCGCGGCTGCTCCCCGTCCACCGAGGTCCCGGGTCTGAAGGACCAGGACCCGCCGGAAGCTGCTGGTGAGATCTCTTTGACTTTTAAACAATATTTAAACATTTATTCTCTCTTTTTTTCTTTTCAGTTTTCAGTTTGATAATAATAAATAATAACTGATAAATAAATAAGGGGGACCGGAGAGTGTGCTCGAACTATCGTGGTATCACACTGCTCAGCCTCCCGGGACAAGCTTATCCAGGGTGCTGGAGAGGAGGCGGAAGGCAAAGCTCTCCATTTACTGGTCGGTCTACGTTCCAACCCTCACCTATGGTCACGAACTCTGGGTCGTGACCGAAAGAACGAGATCTCGGATACAAGCGGCCGAAATGAGCTTCCTCCGTAGGGTGGCCGGGCTCAGCCTTAGAGATAGGGTAAGGAGCTCGGACATCAGGGGGGAGCTTGGAGTCGAGTCGCTGCTCCTTCGTGTCCAAAGGAGTCAGCTGAGGTGGTTCATCTAGTCAGGATGCCTCCTGGACGCCTCCCATTAGAGGTTTTCCGGGCACGTCCAACTGGTAGGAGGCCCCGGGGAAGACCGAGGACACGCTGGAGGGATTATATCTCCCGGCTGGCCTTGGAACGCCTCGGGATCCCCCAGAATGAGCTGGAAAGTGTTGCTGGTGAGAGGGAAGCCTGGGTCGGCCTGCTGAACCTGCTGCCACCGCGACCCGACCCCGGATAATAATAACCGATCAATAATGATAAATAATAACTGATAAATAATAATACATAATATAACAGTTCAATTGTGATATATACATATATATATATATATATATATATATATATATATATATATATATGTATGTGTATATATATATATATATATATATATATGTATGTGTGTATATATATATATATATATATATATATATATATATATATATATATATATGTATGTGTGTATATATATATATATATATATATATATATATATATGTATGTATGTATGTATGTATGTATATATATATATATATATATATATATATATGTATGTATGTATGTATATATACATATATATATATGTATGTATGTATGTATATATACATATATATATATATATATATATATGTGTGTGTCTGTGTGTATATATATATATATATATATATATATATATATATATATATTTATGTATTTGGAGGTCTTCCCACAGAACCCTCTTCTGTCAGACCATTACCTCATAACTTTTGAGTTCATACTCCCGGAGTGTACACCGTTAGTCAAAAGTTTCTACACCAGATGTCTAACTGACAGTGCTGTAGCTACATTTAAAGAAGAGATTCCTTCTGCATTTGATTCAATACCACGTCTCAATGTGACGGAGGACTCCTGTGCTAACTTTAGTCCGTCCCAGATTGATCATCTTGTCGATAGTGCTACAGGCTCACTGAGAATGACACTAGACTCGATAGCCCCACTGAAGAAGAAGACAGTGAGGCAAAGGAGGTTTGCTCCCTGGTAGAACCCTCAGACCCGCGACCTAAAGCAAACTTCACGAAAGCTTGAAAGCATATGGCGTTCCACCAATCTGGAAGAATCACGCTTAGTTTGGAGAGATAGTCTTAAAACATATAAAAAGGCTCTCCGTAATGCCAGAGCAGCCTATTACTCATCAGTAATAGAGAAAAATAAGAACAACCCCAGGGTTCTCTTTAGCACTGTAGCCAGGCTGACAGAGAGTCACAGCTCTGTGGAGCCGTGTATTCCTATAGACCTCAGTAGTAATGACTTCATGAACTTCTTCAATGAAAAGATTTGAACTATTAGAGGCAAGATTGATGATCTCTTGACCTCAACTACTGCCGATCTGTCATCAAGAGGAGTGGCCTTGGAAACGGCTGTATGCCCTGGTGTATATTTGGATAGCTTTTCTCCCATTAACCTAGACCAATTGTCCTCAATGGTTTCTACTTCTAAACCATCTACCTGTCTCTTAGACCCCATCCCAACGAGGCTGCTTAAAGACGTGTTGCCTTTAGTTGGCACCTCTCTGCTGGATATTGTTAATGTGTCTTTGCTAACAGGCCATGTACCACATTCCTTCAAAGTAGCTGTAATTAAACCTCTCCTGAAGAAGACCACTCTTAATCCAGAGGTGTTGGCTAACTACAGACCGATCTCTAACCTTCCCTTCCTCTCTAAGATCATTGAGGAAGTAGGACTCATCTCTGTACTGGTCTTGTTAGACCTTAGTGCTGATAAAGGACTCATCTCTGTACTGGTCTTGTTAGACCTTAGTGCTGATAAAGGACTCATCTCTGTACTGGTCTTGTTAGACCTTAGTGCTGATAAAGGACTCATCTCTGTACTGGTCTTGTTAGACCTTAGTGCTGATAAAGGACTCATCTCCGTACTTGTTTTGTTAGACCTTAGTGCTGATAAAGGACTCATCTCTGTACTGGTCTTGTTAGACCTTAGTGCTGCGTTCGACACCATTGATCATGACATCCTATTACAGAGACTGGATCAGTCGATTGGCATTTCAGGTACCGCACTAAGTTGGTTTAAATCCTATTTATCAGATCGATCTCAGTTTGTATTTGTAAACGATGAAGCCTCAATGACCACCAACGTTAATCACGGAGTTCCACAAGGTTCTGTGCTTGGACCAATTTTATTTACCTTATATATGCTTCCTTTGGGCAACATTATCAGGAAACACTCCATAAACTTTCATTGCTATGCAGACGATACTCAATTATATCTATCGATCAAACCAGAGGAGACCAACCAGCTCGCTAAAATTCAAGAATGTCTTAAAGACATAAAAACATGGATGACCTCCAACTTCCTGATGTTAAACTCAGACAAAACTGAAGTTATTTTACTGGGCCCTGAACACCTCAGAGATCAATTATCTGTTGATGTGGTTTCTGTAGATGGCATTGCCCTGGCATCCAACACCACTGTAAAGAATCTCTAGTTATCTTTGACCCAGACTTGTCCTTTAACTCCACGTTAAGCAAATCTCAAGGATTGCATTTTTTCATCTACGTAACATTTAAAAAATCAGGCACATCTTGTCCCAAAAAGATGCAGAAAAGCTGGTTCACGCATTTGTTACTTCCAGACTAGATTACTGCAACTCCTTATTATCAGGCTGCTCTAATAAGTCTCTTAAATCCCTCCAGTTGATCCAGAATGCTGCAGCTCGTGTACTCACAAAAACTAAGAAAAGAGATCACATGACTCCTGTATTAGCTGCTCTGCACTGGCTCCCTGTAAAATCAGGAATCACATTTAAAATTCTTCTCCTCACCTACAAAGCCTTGATTGGTGATGCACCATCATATCTTAAGGAGCTTGTAGTACCATATTGCCCCACTAGAGAGCTGCGCTCACTAAATGTGGGGCTACTTGTGGTTCCTAGAGTCCTAAAAAGTAGAATGGGAGCCAGAGCCTTCAGTTATCAAGCTCCTCTTTTATGGAACCAGCTTCCACTTTCAGTCCGGGAGGCAGACACAGTCACCTCATTCAAGAATAGACTTAAGACTTTCCTCTTTAATAGTGCTTATAGTTAGGGCTGAATCAGGTTTGCCCTGGTCCAGCCCCTTGATATGCTGCTATAGGCTTATACGCTGCTGGGGGATGTTTTAGAATACACTGAGCACCTCTCTCCTCTTCTCTCTCTCCTTATGGATGAATTTACATCTCTCCATTGCACCTTATTCGGTGTGGCTTTGCGGAGCAAGAGCCACAACGTATGTAATCCGGCGGGCTTATTATTATTCTTCCAAATCTCCCTCTTCCGCCAGAACTTTGGTCGAGCCTACAGCTCGAACCGCTGGACGGATCTGCATAAAAAATACATCAAACCGTGCGGCTTGATCGGGAATCGTGCGGGTTTAAGCGGCGGAAAGATCGACCCGGCCGTTTCTCGGAAAACTGTGAAAAACAACCAAAAAAACGCAAACCCTATGGGAAAAAAAGTTTGGCACACTAAGGATCCCAAAGCGTAGCTCGCAGATGCATAAAAAATACATCAAAACGTGCGGCCTGATCGGGAATCGTGTGCTATTATAAGACTAAGAGATTGAACCGGCGCTTAGCCCCCAAAACGCCAAAAAACGGTGAGAAATTGTTCCATCCACTTGAATGGGGCTACGGGAAAGGTAGCCGCTAAGCTACATTAATTTTGTGCTCACACTGTGTCGCCATACATTAAGGTAGATAAATGATTTTAAATTTTAAATGTTGACAAAAGGATGGAGCTTATTTGCCTAATTGGACATTTTTTCATAACTAGTACAGTTTAGACGCAATCTTTTTTTGAGTTTCGATAGTAAAAAGCTCTTTCAGTCATTTTACTATTAGTGTGTATGGGAGTAGCATGCTGAGCTACAGAGTGAAGCGGCTGAAAAACAGAGGGGAGAGCAGCCTTCCAAACTCAGAAAAAATAAAACGTAACTTGCCACAAGTCTCACAGTCGGCACTCTATGTACACAATTTATGCATCAAAATGTAGGGAATATTGTGTCGATGCATAAATGTGTCGATAGAATCCACAAAGTGTTCCACATTTGTCAGAAGAACCCTTAACGAGCGAGCAAGTCCAGAAGTCAGCCCATCCGCTCCCATTATAAAACCAGAGGCAGATTTTCTTTCTTTAGCTAAGTGGTAGCATTTTGTAAACTGTTCGTAAGGCATCATATCTAAACCCAAAAACACGTTTAAGGGCATGTACACGTTCGCAAAGGCCTTGAGCCGCCCAGAATGTCCACAGTTAAGGGCTCAGAGTTATGGTTTTCTTTTAAATGCAACATTTCGACAGGCTATTTCTGTTTAAATATACAGCTTAGTCGAGGAGGAGGCAGAGAAGTATCTGCATGTCTCATCCTTGCGCCAAACAGACACACACACACACACACACACACACACACACACGTGTCTTTGTACAGTAACACAGCCACAGCGCGCACATACACACACAGCGTGTGCGCGCATACACACACATCGTGCGCGCGCGCGTGTGTGCGCGTGCGAAAGCCACACCATCTAAATTTCCCGGGGGGGGAATTTTCTAGTTAACTCTGCTTCCTCCCCGGAGTCGTTGTGACTTCACGTCTCATAGGGTCCATTGGACCTGGAGGTGTCTGATGCTGGTGAGCCGGCCTCCCATTGGCCCTGCTGATGCCCCGCCCCCCTCCTCTCTACCTCCTTCTGTTTCATGGATTGGAGTTCCATTCATACATTGTCATATTCATGTAATGTGTTTATGTAACTCTGTAACTCTGTTCATCTGGTCACATGACATCTATTGTTCATCTGGTCACATGACATCTATTGTTCATCTGGTCACATGACATCTATTGTTCATCTGGTCACATGACATCTATTCTTCTGTCCATCCGGGGAGAGGGATCCTCCTCTGTTGCTCTCCTGAAGGTTTCTTCCCTTTTTTCCCTGTGAAAGGTTATTTTTGGGGAGTAGTACATTTACTACAGTAAAATATGTGAATAATTCCTGTATGTATGTATGTATGTATGTATGTATATAACTGTAGTTGTCCTCCTATCCACAGGTGGTGCTGTGGCCCCTCCCACTCCTGGTGGCTCCGGCTCCACGGCGGCTCCGGGGGCGGGGCCGTCCATGCCGGCCTACTATCTCGTGAAGTGGATCACCTGGAAGGAGAAGAAGACCCCCATTGTCACGCAGAGCGAGAACGGACCCTGCCCCCTGCTGGCCATCATGAACACGCTGTTCCTGCGCTGGAAGGTTTGTGAAGACGCTCGTCTTAAAGGGACAGTCGCCTTGTTTGTGGAGACGCTCGTCTTAAAGGGACAGTCGCCTTGTTTGTGAAGACGCTCGTCTTAAAGGGACAGTCGCCTTGTTTGTGGAGACGCTCGTCTTAAAGGGACAGTCGCCTTGTTTGTGAAGACGCTCGTCTTAAAGGGACAGTCGCCTTGTTTGTGAAGACGCTCGTCTTAAAGGGACAGTCGCCTTGTTTGTTAAGTTGCTCGTCTTAAAGGGACAGTCGCCTTGTTTGTGAAGACGCTCGTCTTAAAGGGACAGTCGCCTTGTTTGTAAGATTGCTCGTCTTAAAGGGACAGTCGCCTTGTTTGTGAAAACGCTCGTCTTAAAGGGACAGTCGCCTTGTTTGTGAAAACGCTCGTCTTAAAGGGACAGTCGCCTTGTTTGTGAAGACGCTCGTCTTAAAGGGACAGTCGCCTTGTTTGTAAGGTTGCTCGTTTTAAAGGGACAGTCGCCTTGTTTGTGAAGACGCTCGTCTTAAAGGGACAGTCGCCTTGTTTGTGAAGACGCTCGTCTTAAAGGGACAGTCGCCTTGTTTGTGAAGTTGCTCGTCTTAAAGGGACAGTCGCCATGTTTGAAGACGCTCGTCTTAAAGGGACAGTCGCCTTGTTTGTGAAGACGCTCGTCTTAAAGGGACAGTCGCCTTGTTTGTTAAGTTGCTCGTCTTAAAGGGACAGTCGCCTTGTTTGTGAAGACGCTCGTCTTAAAGGGACAGTCGCCTTGTTTGTGAAGACGCTCGTCTTAAAGGGACAGTCGCCATGTTTGTGAAAACGCTCGTCTTAAAGGGACAGTCGTCTTTTTTGTGAAGATGCTCGTCTTAAAGGGACAGTCGCCTTTTTTCCGAAGTTGCTTGTCTTAAAGGGACAGTCGCCATGTTTGTGAAAACGCTCGTCTTAAAGGGACAGTCGCCTTGTTTGTGAAGACGCTTGTCTTAAAGGGACAGTCGCCTTGTTTGTGAGATTGCTCGTCTTAAAGGGACAGTCACCTTGTTTGTGGAGACGCTCGTCTTAAAGGGACAGTCGCCTTGTTTGTAAGATTGCTTGTCTTAAAGGGACAGTCGCCATGTTTGTGAAAACGCTCGTCTTAAAGGGACAGTCGCCTTGTTTGTGAAGACGCTTGTCTTGAAGGGACAGTCGCCTTGTTTGTGAGATTGCTCGTCTTAAAGGGACAGTCGCCTTGTTTGTGGAGACGCTCGTCTTAAAGGGACAGTCACCTTGTTTGTAAGATTGCTCGTCTTAAAGGGACAGTCGCCTTGTTTGTGAAGACGCTCGTCTTAAAGGGACAGTCGCCTTGTTTGTGAAAACGCTCGTCTTAAAGGGACAGTCGCCTTGTTTGTGAAAAGCTTGTCTTAAAGGGACAGTCGCCTTGTTTGTGAGATTGCTCGTCTTAAAGGGACAGTCGCCTTGTTTGTGAAAACGCTCGTCTTAAAGGGACAGTCGCCTTGTTTGTAAGATTGCTCGTCTTAAAGGGACAGTCGCCTTGTTTGTGAAGACGCTCGTCTTAAAGGGACAGTCGCCTTGTTTGTGAAGACGCTCGTCTTAAAGGGACAGTCGCCTTGTTTGTTAAGTTGCTCGTCTTAAAGGGACAGTCGCCTTGTTTGTGAAGACGCTCGTCTTAAAGGGACAGTCGCCTTGTTTGTGAAGACGCTCGTCTTAAAGGGACAGTCGCCATGTTTGTGAAAACGCTCGTCTTAAAGGGACAGTCGTCTTTTTTGTGAAGATGCTCGTCTTAAAGGGACAGTCGCCTTTTTTCCGAAGTTGCTTGTCTTAAAGGGACAGTCGCCATGTTTGTGAAAACGCTCGTCTTAAAGGGACAGTCGCCTTGTTTGTGAACACGCTTGTCTTAAAGGGACAGTCGCCTTGTTTGTGAGATTGCTCGTCTTAAAGGGACAGTCACCTTGTTTGTGGAGACGCTCGTCTTAAAGGGACAGTCGCCTTGTTTGTAAGATTGCTTGTCTTAAAGGGACAGTCGCCATGTTTGTGAAAACGCTCGTCTTAAAGGGACAGTCGCCTTGTTTGTGAAGACGCTTGTCTTGAAGGGACAGTCGCCTTGTTTGTGAGATTGCTCGTCTTAAAGGGACAGTCGCCTTGTTTGTGGAGACGCTCGTCTTAAAGGGACAGTCACCTTGTTTGTAAGATTGCTCGTCTTAAAGGGACAGTCGCCTTGTTTGTAAAGACGCTCGTCTTAAAGGGACAGTCGCCTTGTTTGTGAAAACGCTCGTCTTAAAGGGACAGTCGCCTTGTTTGTGAAAAGCTTGTCTTAAAGGGACAGTCGCCTTGTTTGTGAGATTGCTCGTCTTAAAGGGACAGTCGCCTTGTTTGTGAAAACGCTCGTCTTAAAGGGACAGTCGCCTTGTTTGTAAGATTGCTCGTCTTAAAGGGACAGTCGCCTTGTTTGTGAAGACGCTCGTCTTAAAGGGACAGTCGCCTTGTTTGTGAAAACGCTCGTCTTAAAGGGACAGTCGCCTTGTTTGTGGAGACGCTCGTCTTAAAGGGACAGTCGCCTTGTTTGTGAAGACGCTCGTCTTAAAGGGACAGTCGCCTTGTTTGTGAAGACGCTCGTCTTAAAGGGACAGTCGCCATGTTTGTGAAAACGCTCGTCTTAAAGGGACAGTCGTCTTTTTTGTGAAGATGCTCGTCTTAAAGGGACAGTCGCCTTTTTTCCGAAGTTGCTTGTCTTAAAGGGACAGTCGCCATGTTTGTGAAAACGCTCGTCTTAAAGGGACAGTCGCCTTGTTTGTGAAGACGCTTGTCTTAAAGGGACAGTCGCCTTGTTTGTGAGATTGCTCGTCTTAAAGGGACAGTCACCTTGTTTGTGGAGACGCTCGTCTTAAAGGGACAGTCGCCTTGTTTGTAAGATTGCTTGTCTTAAAGGGACAGTCGCCATGTTTGTGAAAACGCTCGTCTTAAAGGGACAGTCGCCTTGTTTGTGAAGACGCTTGTCTTGAAGGGACAGTCGCCTTGTTTGTGAGATTGCTCGTCTTAAAGGGACAGTCGCCTTGTTTGTGGAGACGCTCGTCTTAAAGGGACAGTCACCTTGTTTGTAAGATTGCTCGTCTTAAAGGGACAGTCGCCTTGTTTGTGAAGACGCTCGTCTTAAAGGGACAGTCGCCTTGTTTGTGAAAACGCTCGTCTTAAAGGGACAGTCGCCTTGTTTGTGAAAAGCTTGTCTTAAAGGGACAGTCGCCTTGTTTGTGAGATTGCTCGTCTTAAAGGGACAGTCGCCTTGTTTGTGAAAACGCTCGTCTTAAAGGGACAGTCGCCTTGTTTGTAAGATTGCTCGTCTTAAAGGGACAGTCGCCTTGTTTGTGAAGACGCTCGTCTTAAAGGGACAGTCGCCTTGTTTGTGAAAACGCTCGTCTTAAAGGGACAGTCGCCTTGTTTGTGAAGACGCTCGTCTTAAAGGGACAGTCGCCTTGTTTGTGAAGACGCTCGTCTTAAAGGGACAGTCGCCTTGTTTGTGAAGACGCTCGTCTTAAAGGGACAGTCGCCTTGTTTGTTAAGTTGCTCGTCTTAAAGGGACAGTCGCCTTGTTTGTGAAGACGCTCGTCTTAAAGGGACAGTCGCCTTGTTTGTAAGATTGCTCGTCTTAAAGGGACAGTCGCCTTGTTTGTGAAAACGCTCGTCTTAAAGGGACAGTCGCCTTGTTTGTGAAAACGCTCGTCTTAAAGGGACAGTCGCCTTGTTTGTGAAGACGCTCGTCTTAAAGGGACAGTCGCCTTGTTTGTAAGGTTGCTCGTTTTAAAGGGACAGTCGCCTTGTTTGTGAAGACGCTCGTCTTAAAGGGACAGTCGCCTTGTTTGTGAAGACGCTCGTCTTAAAGGGACAGTCGCCTTGTTTGTGAAGTTGCTCGTCTTAAAGGGACAGTCGCCATGTTTGAAGACGCTCGTCTTAAAGGGACAGTCGCCTTGTTTGTGAAGACGCTCGTCTTAAAGGGACAGTCGCCTTGTTTGTTAAGTTGCTCGTCTTAAAGGGACAGTCGCCTTGTTTGTGAAGACGCTCGTCTTAAAGGGACAGTCGCCTTGTTTGTGAAGACGCTCGTCTTAAAGGGACAGTCGCCATGTTTGTGAAAACGCTCGTCTTAAAGGGACAGTCGTCTTTTTTGTGAAGATGCTCGTCTTAAAGGGACAGTCGCCTTTTTTCCGAAGTTGCTTGTCTTAAAGGGACAGTCGCCATGTTTGTGAAAACGCTCGTCTTAAAGGGACAGTCGCCTTGTTTGTGAAGACGCTTGTCTTAAAGGGACAGTCGCCTTGTTTGTGAGATTGCTCGTCTTAAAGGGACAGTCACCTTGTTTGTGGAGACGCTCGTCTTAAAGGGACAGTCGCCTTGTTTGTAAGATTGCTTGTCTTAAAGGGACAGTCGCCATGTTTGTGAAAACGCTCGTCTTAAAGGGACAGTCGCCTTGTTTGTGAAGACGCTTGTCTTGAAGGGACAGTCGCCTTGTTTGTGAGATTGCTCGTCTTAAAGGGACAGTCGCCTTGTTTGTGGAGACGCTCGTCTTAAAGGGACAGTCACCTTGTTTGTAAGATTGCTCGTCTTAAAGGGACAGTCGCCTTGTTTGTGAAGACGCTCGTCTTAAAGGGACAGTCGCCTTGTTTGTGAAAACGCTCGTCTTAAAGGGACAGTCGCCTTGTTTGTGAAAAGCTTGTCTTAAAGGGACAGTCGCCTTGTTTGTGAGATTGCTCGTCTTAAAGGGACAGTCGCCTTGTTTGTGAAAACGCTCGTCTTAAAGGGACAGTCGCCTTGTTTGTAAGATTGCTCGTCTTAAAGGGACAGTCGCCTTGTTTGTGAAGACGCTCGTCTTAAAGGGACAGTCGCCTTGTTTGTGAAAACGCTCGTCTTAAAGGGACAGTCGCCTTGTTTGTGGAGACGCTCGTCTTAAAGGGACAGTCGCCTTGTTTGTGAAGACGCTCGTCTTAAAGGGACAGTCGCCTTGTTTGTGAAGACGCTCGTCTTAAAGGGACAGTCGCCTTGTTTGTTAAGTTGCTCGTCTTAAAGGGACAGTCGCCTTGTTTGTGAAGACGCTCGTCTTAAAGGGACAGTCGCCTTGTTTGTAAGATTGCTCGTCTTAAAGGGACAGTCGCCTTGTTTGTGAAAACGCTCGTCTTAAAGGGACAGTCGCCTTGTTTGTGAAAACGCTCGTCTTAAAGGGACATTCGCCTTGTTTGTGAAGACGCTCGTCTTAAAGGGACAGTCGCCTTGTTTGTAAGGTTGCTCGTTTTAAAGCGACAGTCGCCTTGTTTGTGAAGACGCTCGTCTTAAAGGGACAGTCGCCTTGTTTGTGAAGACGCTCGTCTTAAAGGGACAGTCGCCTTGTTTGTGAAGTTGCTCGTCTTAAAGGGACAGTCGCCATGTTTGAAGACGCTCGTCTTAAAGGGACAGTCGCCTTGTTTGTTAAGTTGCTCGTCTTAAAGGGACAGTCGCCTTGTTTGTGAAGACGCTCGTCTTAAAGGGACAGTCGCCTTGTTTGTGAAGACGCTCGTCTTAAAGGGACAGTCGCCATGTTTGTGAAAACGCTCGTCTTAAAGGGACAGTCGTCTTTTTTGTGAAGATGCTCGTCTTAAAGGGACAGTCGCCTTTTTTCCGAAGTTGCTTGTCTTAAAGGGACAGTCGCCATGTTTGTGAAAACGCTCGTCTTAAAGGGACAGTCGCCTTGTTTGTGAAGACGCTTGTCTTAAAGGGACAGTCGCCTTGTTTGTGAGATTGCTCGTCTTAAAGGGACAGTCACCTTGTTTGTGGAGACGCTCGTCTTAAAGGGACAGTCGCCTTGTTTGTAAGATTGCTTCTCTTAAAGGGACAGTCGCCATGTTTGTGAAAACGCTCGTCTTAAAGGGACAGTCGCCTTGTTTGTGAAGACGCTTGTCTTAAAGGGACAGTCGCCTTGTTTGTGAGATTGCTCGTCTTAAAGGGACAGTCGCCTTGTTTGTGGAGACGCTCGTCTTAAAGGGACAGTCACCTTGTTTGTAAGATTGCTCGTCTTAAAGGGACAGTCGCCTTGTTTGTGAAGAAGCTCGTCTTAAAGGGACAGTCGCCTTGTTTATGAAAACGCTCGTCTTAAAGGGACAGTCGCCTTGTTTGTGAAAAGCTTGTCTTAAAGGGACAGTCGCCTTGTTTGTGAGATTGCTCGTCTTAAAGGGACAGTCGCCTTGTTTGTGAAAACGCTCGTCTTAAAGGGACAGTCGCCTTGTTTGTAAGATTGCTCGTCTTAAAGGGACAGTCGCCTTGTTTGTGAAGACGCTCGTCTTAAAGGGACAGTCGCCTTGTTTGTGAAAACGCTCGTCTTAAAGGGACAGTCGCCTTGTTTGTGGAGACGCTCGTCTTAAAGGGACAGTCGCCTTGTTTGTGAAGACGCTCGTCTTAAAGGGACAGTCGCCTTGTTTGTGAAGACGCTCGTCTTAAAGGGACAGTCGCCTTGTTTGTTAAGTTGCTCGTCTTAAAGGGACAGTCGCCTTGTTTGTGAAGACGCTCGTCTTAAAGGGACAGTCGCCTTGTTTGTAAGATTGCTCGTCTTAAAGGGACAGTCGCCTTGTTTGTGAAAACGCTCGTCTTAAAGGGACAGTCGCCTTGTTTGTGAAGACGCTCGTCTTAAAGAGACAGTCGCCATGTTTGTGAAAACGCTCGTCTTAAAGGGACAGTCGTCTTTGTTGTGAAGATGCTCGTCTTAAAGGGACAGTCGCCTTTTTTCCGAAGTTGCTTGTCTTAAAGGGACAGTCGCCATGTTTGTGAAAACGCTCGTCTTAAAGGGACAGTCGCCTTGTTTGTGAAGACGCTTGTCTTAAAGGGACAGTCGCCTTGTTTGTGAGATTGCTCGTCTTAAAGGGACAGTCACCTTGTTTGTGGAGACGCTCGTCTTAAAGGGACAGTCGCCTTGTTTGTAAGATTGCTCGTCTTAAAGGGACAGTCGCCTTGTTTGTGAAGACGCTCGTCTTAAAGGGACAGTCGCCTTGTTTGTGAAAACGCTCGTCTTAAAGGGACAGTCGCCTTGTTTGTGAAGACGCTTGTCTTAAAGGGACAGTCACCTTGTTTGTGAGATTGCTCGTCTTAAAGGGACAGTCGCCTTGTTTGTGGAGACGCTCGTCTTAAAGGGACAGTCGCCTTGTTTGTAAGATTGCTCGTCTTAAAGGGACAGTCGCCTTGTTTGTGAAGACGCTCGTCTTAATGGGACAGTCGCCTTGTTTGTGAAAACGCTCGTCTTAAAGGGACAGTCGCCTTGTTTGTGAAGACGCTTGTCTTAAAGGGACAGTCGCCTTGTTTGTGAGATTGCTCGTCTTAAAGGGACAGTCGCCTTGTTTGTGGAGACGCTCGTCTTAAAGGGACAGTCGCCTTGTTTGTAAGATTGCTCGTCTTAAAGGGACAGTCGCCTTGTTTGTAAGATTGCTCGTCTTAAAGGGACAGTCGCCTTGTTTGTGAAAACGCTCGTCTTAAAGGGACAGTCGCCTTGTTTGTGAAAACGCTCGTCTTAATGGGACAGTCGCCTTGTTTGTGAAGTTGCTCGTCTTAAAGGGACAGTCGCCTTGTTTGTGAAGTTGCTCGTCTTAAAGGGACAGTCGCCATGTTTGAAGACGCTCGTCTTAAAGGGACAGTCGCCATGTTAACCAGTTCGTTAGTTTGGTTTATTTTATGATGTACTTTTACTTCACTTGAGTATTTCCATGTTGTATTACTGTACTAACTTTAGTTCGGATTATAAAATTAAAATATCAATAACCTGATAAATGATGTATTTCTACAGATTATATGAAGTAGTCTTCTATAAAGTAGGACTTTTACATGTTAGAGTATTTTTACACTGTAGTAATACTTCTGGTACTGTAGTAAAGGTAGTAATACTACCACGGTCGGAAGCAAAGTATGTATTCCCTCCTGAATACTTGGTGGTATTTGTACTTTGTGTTTTCAGGCTAAACTCCCGGCTCAGACGGAAGTCGTCACCACGGAGGACCTGATGGCTCACCTGGGTGAGTCAGAGCCGGCCAATCAGAGTTCAGCTTCATACTGAACAACAACAACAACAATGTAAATATATACTGTGTGTGTGTGTGTGCTACAGGAGAGTGTGTGTTGTCTGTTACACCCAGAGAGAAGGCTGAAGGGATGGAGCTCAACTTCCAACAGGTACACGCGCACACACACACACACACACACACTTATACATTTAGACTCACAGGAAACCAGCCGACTTTCAAAGTAAAGTTCAGGAAGGAAAGTATGTGTGTGTGTGTGTGTGTGTGTGTGTGTGTGTGTGTGTGTGTTAGAACATGAGCGATGCCATGGCCGTGCTCCCCAAACTCTCAACAGGTCTGGACGTTAACGTGCGTTTCACTGGAGTGACGGACTTTGAGTACACGCCTGAATGCATCGTGTTCGACCTGCTCAACATCCCGCTGTTTCACGGCTGGCTGGTCGACCCACAGGTGTGTGTCTGTGTCTGTGTCTGTGTTTGTTTGTAGAAGTTGTGAGTAAACACGAGGGTTTAACTTTGTTCAGAGTCCAGAGATGGAGGCTTCTGTTGGGAAACTGAGCTACAACCAGCTGGTGGAAAAAATCATCGACTACAAACACTCAGCGGACAGCTGCAGAGTCAGTGAAGGTAACACACACTCCTCTGGTTGTATAGAAGTCTATGCTTCATGTGTTAAAGCTGCATTCTCTCTCCTGACCACCAGGGGGCGACTCCTCTGGTTGTATAGAAGTCTATGCTTCATGTGTTAAAGCTGCATGATGTTCATTTAGTAAATTATGAGTCAAACAGACCATAATGCAGGGGATGCTTTAGGGGCGGGGCTACAAGGTGATGTGCGTGTGTGATGTGTGTGTGTGTGTGTGTGTGTGTGTGTGTGTGTGTGCGTGCAGGTCTGGTGGCGGAACAGTTCCTGGAGTCCACGGCGACCCAGCTGTCGTATCACGGTTTGTGTGAACTCAACACGACGGCTTCAGAAGGAGAAATCTCTGTGTTCTTCAGAAACAACCACTTCAGTACCATGATCAAACACCAGGTGGAGCCACACACACACACACTCACTCACTCTCGCTCGCCTGTACCTGTTGTTAATACAGTCATGCTCTCTCAGGGCCACCTGTACCTGCTGGTGACGGACCAGGGCTTCCTTCAGGAGGAGGGTTTGGTCTGGGAGTCGCTTCATAATGTCGAAGGAGACGGAAACTTCTGTGATTCCGACTTCAGACTGTGTCATCCTCCTCAGAGAGCTCCGCCCACCACCAGCCTGCCTCCCAGTGCCCAGGAGCAGCAGAGGCAGATAGACCAGGTGAGACAGGTAGACCAGGTGAGACAGGTAGACCAGGTGAGACAGGTAGACCAGGTGAGATAGGTAGACCAGGTGAGACAGGTAGACCAGGTGAGACAGGTAGACCAGGTGAGACAGGTAGACCAGGTGAGATAGGTAGACCAGGTGAGATAGGTAGACCAGGTGAGACAGGTAGACCAGGTGAGATAGGTCTACCAGGTGAGACAGGTAGACCAGGTGAGACAGGTAGACCAGGTGAGACAGGTCTACCAGGTGAGACAGGTAGACCAGGTGAGACAGGTAGACCAGGTGAGACAGGTAGACCAGGTGAGACAGGTAGACCAGGTGAGACAGGTGTGAGGACTATGTGGTGTGACCCTCTTTGTTGGTTTTAGGACTACCTGGTGGCGGTGTCCCTGCAGCAGCAGCAGGGCGGGGCCCCAGGGCCCCTCAGTGACCTGGAGTTGGCCCAACAGCTCCAACAGGAGGAATACCAGCAACAACAACAACAACAACAACAGCAGCAACAACAACAACAACAGGGATCACAGCAGGCAGCACAGCAGGTACAACTACACAGGGAGAAGTACTAATACCACACAGGTAATATTCTTGAAGCGATTTGCGTTGATGATGATGTCACTGTTTCCAGGTCAGAGGTCAGGGGTCACAGCAGGGCGGAGCCAGGAGAAGAGAGAAGGACTCGGACTGTGTCGTCCTATAGACTCTTCCTCATCTTCATCTACGACTAACCACCAAACTCCCGAGTCTGTCTGCATCAGACACACACACACACACACACACACACACACACACACACACACACACACACACACACACACACAGCTCGATGCCAAACCCCAGTGCTTCAACGCTGGTTTCAGATGTGATTCCAGGTTTTGTTTGTAAAAACCGTCTGAACTGCAGGCGCAGTCTGGTGGATGAGTTGTAACTAACAGCTTTATTAATGATTTATTAACGATGTATTCATGCTTAACTAATCAATAACAACGTTTCTATCCAGGTTGTGAGTTTAGAGCTGAAACGAGTATAGGAAATAATAAATACCACAAATTCTGTGTTTGGAGCTTCCGTACAAACTCGTAATCGTCACGTTAATAAGTCATTAATAAGATATGAGCTCACTTTCTACGTCATCTGCAGTTATACATATTAATAAGTATGTGTTATACCTGATCTATAAACGTTATAACACAATACTAACGAAGGACGAATGTGTTATACCTGATCTATAAACGTTATAACACAATACTAACGAAGGACGAATGTGTTATACCTGTTCTATAAACGGTTATAACACAATACTAACGAAGGATGTATGTGTTATACCTGATCTATAAACGTTATAACACAATACTAACGAAGGACGAATGTGTTATACCTGTTCTATAAACGTTATAACACAATCCTGACGCTGTTATTACAACGTATTAAAGGGAAACCTCTTCTCTGGTGGGACACTTTTCACCAGTAGAGGTTACTGGTTCTGGAAAGGTCCCTCAGGTGAAATGAATCCCGTCCAATGAGCCGCTTCACTGCAGGTGAACTTGAAAGTAGGAGGAGCCAACAGGTCAAACAAATGTCCCGTCGGGCTTTTCCAGCAGGTTTAGTTTTACAATGAAAATGAGCTCTGAAGAAGTTTTTCATGTTGTTCAACAATTAAAATGATAAACTAGTTTAATCTGATGGGATTTCAAGCTGTTGTGTTCAAAACATGTGATCAGACTGCTTATTGATTTGGTAAATAAACAACAACAATCTGAATTAGTCTGTAATTTGATTTTAATAAACAAGAACGTTCTTGAGACAGACAGTTATTGTAGTTTTAGTCTTCAAGATGATGTAATTACATATTAATTAAAAGTGTTAATTACTTTTTCACCTGTTTATTAAACCTTTGCCTCAACGAAAACAAATATTTAAAAACAGAACATCGTTCACTAAATAAATACTTTTTTCTTTTTTAAATCACCAAGCACCCGGAGCGTCGGGTTCGATACCTGTATGTCGCGGGTTCGATACCCGGAGTGTCGGGTTCGATACCTGTATGTCGCGGGTTCGATACCCGGAGTGTCGGGTTCGATACCTGTATGTCGCGGGTTCGATACCCGGAGTGTCGGGTTCGATACCTGTATGTCGCGGGTTCGATACCCGGAGTGTCGGGTTCGATACCTGTATGTCGCGGGTTCGATACCCGGAGCGTCGGGTTCGATACCTGTATGTCGCGGGTTCGATACCCGTATGTCGCGGGTTCGATACCCGTAGCGTCGGGTTCGATACCCGTATGTCGCGGGTTCGATACCCGTATGTCGCGGGTTCGATACCCGGAGCGTCGGGTTCGATACCCGGAGTGTCGGGTTCGATACCTGTATGTCGCGGGTTCGATACCCGGAGCGTCGGGTTCGATACCTGGAGCGTCGGGTTCGATACCTGTATGTCGCGGGTTCAATACCCGGAGCATCGGGTTCGATACCTGTTACGGGTTCAAATACTTGATAAGTCTCGTGAACATGTTGACACATTAAGTCATAAATAAGTCATATAGTCATAACTATGAAATATTAAGTCATGAATAGGAAACTGTGTATATATATATATATATATATATATATATATATGTATGTATATATATATATATGTATGTATATATATATATATATATATACATACATGTATGTATGTGTATATATATATATATATACATACATATATATATGTATGTATATACATGTATATATATATATGTATATATGTATGTATATACATACATATATATATATATATATATATATATATACATGTATATATATATGTATATATGTATGTATATACATACATATATATATATATATATATATATATACATGTATATATATATGTATATATGTATGTATACATATATATATATATATATATATATATATATATATATACATGTATATATATATGTATATATGTATGTATATATATATATATATATATATATATATATATATATATATATATATACATGTATATATATATGTATATATGTATGTATATATATATATATATATATATATATATATATATACATGTATATATATATATGTATATATGTATGTATATACATATATGTATGTATATATGTATGTATATAATATCCATCCATCCATGATCAGCTCTTATCCGGGGTCGGGTCGCGGTGGCAGCAGGTTCAGCAGGCCGACCCAGGCTTCCCTCTCACCAGCAACACTTTCCAGCTCATTCTGGGGGATCCCGAGGCGTTCCAAGGCCAGCCGGGAGATAGAATCCCTCCAGCGTGTCCTCGGTCTTCCCCGGGGCCTCCTACCAGTTGGACGTGCCCGGAAAACCTCTAATGGGAGGCGTCCAGGAGGCATCCTAACTAGATGAACCACCTCAGCTGACTCCTTTGGACACGAAGGAGCAGCGACTCGACTCCAAGCTCCCCCCTGATGTCCGAGCTCCTTACCCTATCTCTAAGGCTGAGCCCGGCCACCCTACGGAGGAAGCTCATTTCGGCCGCTTGTATCCCAGATCTCGTTCTTTCGGTCACGTATATATACGTGACCGAAAGTATACTATACTATACTACATACTATAAATGTTATATACTTTATATGTTGGAAGTCTAAATTTTTATAATTTTGTCGATAATTTTCTGAGAGCTGACTTATCTGATAAAATGTATTTAATCAACATTTGTCTCGTCTTATATTTACGACTTAATACCTCATAATTTTGAGCTAATAATCAAGAATTTAGACTTTTTAATTTCACATCTTTCTCTGAATAATAAAATCACGACGTTGTGTTCACCATTGAACGCCTCATGAATTTAACTATTTATTATGGAGTTATGTTTACGATGCTTTTCCTTTCAACCACGTCGTAACTATTGAAATCCAAAACTTAAACTCCTGTGACGTTCAGGATTTAAAGCCACGGTAACGTCTTTTTCCTCTGATTGACTTTCCCATCATGCCTCTGTGTTTTCTGGGCGTCGCCGGTACTTCCTGTTGTAGTCCGGTGTTTTTAAAGGCGTCCGGACCGCTTCGTATTTAATTTGTCATGTCAAATTATCAGTAAAATCTAAATCCAACTGCCTGGTGTCTCCTCGTTGTTGTTGTTTACTCGCGTTAAGATGAACGATATTAATGGAAAAGAAAGCATGCAATCTGAGAAGCTAAATCAATGGATTCTGATTCATTTTGTCCAGGTTTCAGGTTTATTGAATGAGTTTCATGCAGTTTAGTACAAACATTTTACTTCATAAAACTTCAGCAAACAAACAAACAAACAACTTGAATCTCAACATCGAAGCTGAAAGGTTTGAAAAGATTCAACCGGCGAAACAAGTTTCTGCTTTTTACCTTTTTTAAAGGAGCAGATTTACATTCTCAGTCTATAAGAGGAAGAAGTGGAGGAGGAAGAGGAGGAGGAAGATGAGGAGGAAGAGGAAGATGAGGAGGAGGAAGATGAGGATGATGATAAGGAAGAAGAGGACAAGAGGAAGGTCAGACGATAGTTGAGTGACAACTTGTTCATCTTCACTAAATGATAATTGAATAATTTATTTCTGAATTATTCTCAACATTACAAAAGTGATAAAATAAAAACTAATTAATTATTAATGACGATCTCATAATTAAATGATTTGTGTCTCAGAACAACAAGAACAAGTTTATTAATTAAGTTTTATACCAATCTGAAGAAACAATGCAATTCATGTTAATTCATGAAAATATCTTCATTATCAGATTTTTATCTCATGACAAATAATTAATACAAATATTAATTAAAAAACCTTTTCTCCGATATTCTTATTCTTAACCTGTAATTACGACTTGTTGGAATAATAATTTCTTCAAATTAATTTCACTTATCCTCATTAATCTTAATGAAAGAAGAATTGAGTTCCACCGTTTCCCATTACATTTAAATAGTTTTATGTAAATCAATTCATAAGCTCCTCCTCCTCGTTATGAGATGATGCCGTGAATAAAACTTAAAATTTTTAAAATGTTTGTTATTTTAAGTCGTTAGCTTCGTTAGCATCGTTAGCTTCGGAAGCCCCTTGTTGATGCCTCTTTAAAAGAGGGAGGAGCCTCCTGCTTTCATTTAGTGTTAAACGTACTGAAGTTAAAACAAAGGACAGAAAACAGTTTCAGGATAAATGCTCTTTAAGAGTTGTTCACAAAGCTGATGGAAGGAAAGAGAAAGAAGGCAATGAAAGGTTTTAGTAGCAGAGACGACAGCAGAATGCAAAGCGTTCTCCTCCAGTCAACAGGCTCCGCCCCTTTTTATTGAACACAATTCTCATCTGGAGGAAAACATTAAAAGTGTAAAACTCGTCCCTCCGATTGCATTGATAAGAGAACCAACTCATTTATACATATTCACAAACAAAAATAACCAGAAAGACTTCCTGGTAAACTTTAGTCAGCAGGCTAACGGGTAGCATGCTAACACAATAACAGTTCTGTGCTTCTTTGTGCTCAAAACAAAAACAACTGCACAGACGTTCATGAAGAAACTACTGGCTTCATCCCAGTGACAAACTTTAATGAAATCGTTACAGTTTACATGGTTTAGTTTTATAAAAGGCTCATTTCCTCCAGGGTGCTAACAGCTACGTGATCGCTAACCGGTCGTTTCTTTTGTCCGCGGAAAATATAAATAAACATACGTCAAATCTGAAATTATGGTTGAAATAAGATAAAACTGTAAATAGTATAACTGTAATTTGTATTTAGCTAACTAGCTTGTGACTGTGTTCAGGTTTGTCACTAGTTAGCTTGTTAACTAATAAGCTTGTTAGCTCTTCTACTAACTTATAAAACAGAAGAAAATACTTTACATTAGAGTTTTTGTCAAGCTAATGGCTAACAAGTGATGTTAGAATAATATATTTTATCTTTGCTGTTGTAGACTGCAATTAGCACAAGTTAGCTTGCTGGTTAGCTCGTAGGTAGCATTACACTTTCAGTTAAAAAGAGCTGTTAGTTTTAATAAATGTGCTAACTAGCTTTTGCTCTTTTCCCTCACGTTTGTAACTGAACTTGTATCCAAAGTTTACGAACGCTCTTAAATCCTCGAACAGGAGTTTTTAATCTAAAGTGTGATTTCAAGTACACAAAAAATACTTGATTTAGGCTGGAGATGAGTAGCTAGTATGTTGTATATACGATACTATAGAATATAAGGTCAGGGTTAACCCTATATAGAATCTAGTAAATACTATATACTACATAGAGATCATCTGCAGGTCAAATTTAATATGTAGGTTTTGTGGTAAAGATGCTTTTCTGAGGATTTAAACTCCCAATTGTTATTAAATAAAATAAGATAACTACTGATTATTGATTAGTTTCACTAACAGTAAACATCTCAGAACAGAATAGATGTTATTAAGATCTGAGAAGCAGTTTATTGTTGTTTTTATGGCCGTTTGTGTTGATTCTTTTGAAAAGTAAAAGCTGAAATACAAACAAAATTTAACTCAAGAAATGAAGTAATCAACAATCTAATTATATTCTCTGTCCTTCAGAATAAAGTCCAGTAGGCAGGTCTCAGGATGAACCAGGAGGCCGACGCTTCCTGTTTAGTGCTTCCAAGTATTACTTTTCTTTTTCACAGGAAAAAAAACATGACCTGGAAAAGTCCCAGACGCTGTACTTTCCCAGCTGCCCATGAACGTCACACAACAAAATCAGAGATCACTGAAATCGAATCAGCTGATCGTGGAGTTCAAAACGAAATCTGATCCAGTAAATCTTGTTTGCTGAATCCAAAGAAAAGCAGCCGGTGAAAGTTTAAACACCGGCGGTCACATGATGATGCCGGGGGTCACATGATGCCGGCAGTATGATGCCGGGGGTCACATGATTCCGAGGGTCACATGATGATGCCGGGGGTCACATGATGCCGGCAGTATGATGCCGGGGGTCACATGATGATGCCGGGGGTCACATGATTCCGGGGGTCACATGATGATTCCGGGGGTCACATGATGATGCCGGGGGTCACATGATGCCGGCGGTCACACGATGCCGGCAGTATGATGCCGGGGGTCACACGATGCCGGGGGTCACATGATGCCGGCGGTCACACGATGCCGGGGGGTCACACGATGCCGGCGGTATGATGCCGGGGGTCACATGATGCCGGCGGTATGATGCCGGGGGTCACATGATGCCGTTGGTGACGTACTGGAAGGAGTCGTAGAGTTTGGTTGTGATGGAGCGCATGGACCCGTCCACCAGCTGCTCCACCAGCAGCTGCAGCTGCTCCTCCGTCAGGCTCATGTGGAACCGCTCCTTCAGTCCGCGGATAGTGCTCGAACCGTGGAAGCAGGGGAGGTGGGAACCTGGAGAACATGGAACGTCAGCATCGGCAGTATGGGGGTTACAGGAGGGGAACGTCTACGCAAGGGGGGAACGTCTACGCGAGGGGGCAACGTCTACGCGAGGGGGCAACGTCTACGCGAGGGGGCAACGTCTACGCGAGGGGGAACGTCTACGCGAGGGGGCAACGTCTACGCGAGGGGGGAACGTCTACGCGAGGGGGCAACGTCTACGCGAGGGGGCAACGTCTACGCGAGGGGGGAACGTCTACGCGAGGGGGAACGTCTACGCGAGGGGGAACGTCTACGCGAGGGGGAACGTCTACGCGAGGGGGGAACGTCTACGCGAGGGGGGAACGTCTACGCGAGGGGGAACGTCTACACGAGGGGGGAACGTCTACACGAGGGGGGAACGTCTACACGAGGCGGGAACGTCTACACGAGGGGGAACGTCTACACGAGGGGGAAACGTCTACACGAGGCGGAAACGTCTACACGAGGGGGAAACGTCTACACGAGGGGGAACGTCTACACGAGGGGGAAACGTCTACACGAGGGGGAAACGTCTACACGAGGGGGAACGTCTACACGAGGGGGGAACGTCTACACGAGGCGGGAACGTCTACACGAGGGGGAAACGTCTACACGAGGGGGAAACGTCTACACGAGGGGGAACGTCTACACGAGGGGGGAACGTCTACACGAGGCGGGAACGTCTACACGAGGGGGAAACGTCTACGCGAGGGGGAACGTCTACACGAGGGGGGAACGTCTACACGAGGGGGGAACGTCTACACGAGGCGGGTACGTCTACACGAGGGGGAACGTCTACACGAGGGGGGAACGTCTACACGAGGCGGGAACGTCTACACGAGGGGGAAACGTCTACGCGAGGGGGAACGTCTACACGAGGGGGGAACGTCTACACGAGGGGGAACGTCTACACGAGGCGGGTACGTCTACACGAGGGGGAACGTCTACACGAGGGGGGAACGTCTACACGAGGGGGGAACGTCTACACGAGGCGGGTACGTCTACACGAGGGGGAACGTCTACACGAGGGGGGAACGTCTACACGAGGGGGAACGTCTACACGAGGCGGGTACGTCTACACGAGGGGGAACGTCTACACGAGGCGGGTACGTCTACACGAGGGGGAACGTCTACACGAGGGGGGAACGTCTACACGAGGGGGAACGTCTACACGAGGCGGGTACGTCTACACGAGGGGGAACGTCTACACGAGGGGGGAACGTCTACACGAGGGGGAACGTCTACACGAGGCGGGTACGTCTACACGAGGGGGAACGTCTACACGAGGCGGGTACGTCTACACAGTACTAGCTCGTACCTTGCTGCATGATCTCCACTATCTGCAGAACCTTCTCCATGTGCTTCCTGGCGGCGATGAGACCCTGAAGCATCAACATCTTGTAGTAGATAAACATGTCGCCGTCCAGACCGCCCATCACCTGAAACAGGTCATCATCATCAACCATCATCATCACCATCATCATCACCACCACCACCACCACCATCACCATCAATCACCATCATCATCAACCATCATCATCAACCATCATCATCACCATCAACCATCATCATCAATCACCATCATAACCACCATCAACCATCATCATCATCACCACCATCATAACCATCATCATCAACCATCATCATAACCATGATCATCACCACCATCAACCATCATCATCATCATCATCATCATAACCATCATCATCATCATCATCATCACCATCATCATCAACCATCATCACCATCATCAATGATCATCATCATCATCATCACCACCATCATCATCATCATCAACCATCATCATCACCATCATCATCACCAACACCACCACCATCACCATCAATCACCATCATCATCATCAATCACCATCAACCATCATCATCATCATCATCAACCATCATCATCACCATCAACCATCATCATCAATCACCATCATAACCACCATCAACCATCATCATCATCACCACCATCATAACCATCATCATCATCAACCATCATCATAACCATGATCATCACCACCATCAACCATCATCATCATCATCATCACCACCATCATAACCATCATCATCATCATCAACCATCATCACCATCATAACCATGATCATCAATGATCATCATCATAACCATCATCATCACCACCATCATCATCATCACCACCATCATCCATCATCATCATCAACCATCATCATCATCACCACCATCATCATCATCACCACCATCATCATCATCACCACCATCAACCAACATCATCAACCATCATAACCATCATCATCACCACCATCATCATCATCACCACCATCATCCATCATCATCATCATCATCACCATCAACCATCATCATCATCATCACCACCATCATCAACCATCATCACCATCAACCATCATCACCATCACCACCATCAACCATCATCATAACCACCATCAATCACCATCATCACCATCATCCATCATCACCACCATCAACCAACATCATCAACCATCATCACCACCATCACCACCATCAACCAACATCATCAACCATCATCACCACCATCAACCAACATCATCAACCATCATCACCATCAACCATCATCATCATCACCATCACCACCATCAACCATCATCATAACCATCATCATCATCATCATAACCACCATCAATCACCATCATCACCACCATCATCCATCATCACCACCATCATTCATCATCATCATCATCACCACCATCATCCATCATCATCATCATCACCACCATCAACCATCATCAACATCACCACCATCAACCAACATCATCAACCATCATCATCATCATCACCACCACCATCATCATCATCACCACCATCATCAACATCACCATCATCAACCACCATCAACCATCATCATCATCACCATCACCACCATCAATTATCATCATCATCACCACCATCATCATCATCACCATCATCAACCACCATCAACCATCATCATCACCACCATCATCATCATCATCACCACCATCATCAACCAACATCATCATCACCATCACCACCATCAACCACCATCAACCATCATCATCACCACCATCATCATCATCACCACCATCATCATCACCACCACCATCAACCAACATCATCATCACCATCATCACCATCAACCACCATCAACCATCATCATCACCACCATCATCACCATCACCACCATCAACCATCATCATCATCACCATCAACCATCACCATCACCATCATCATCACCACCATCATCATCATCACCACCATCAACCATCATCATCATCACCATCACCATCAACCATCATCATCACCACCATCATCACCACCACCATCAACCATCACCACCATCACCATCATCACCACCATCATCATCATCACCACCATCATCACCACCACCATCAACCATCATCATCATCACCACCATCATCATCACCACCATCATCATCATCACCATCACCATCAACCATCACCATCATCATCACCACCATCATCATCATCACCACCATCATCATCACCATCACCACCATCAACCATCATCATCATCACCATCACCACCATCAACCATCATCATCATCATCACCACCATCATCATCATCATCACCACCATCATCAACATCACCATCATCACCATCATCATCATCACCACCATCATCATCATCATCACCACCATCATCAACATCACCATCATCACCATCATCATCATCATCACCACCATCAACCAACATCATCAACCACCATCACCACCATCATCATCACCATCAACCAACATCATCAACCATCATCACCATCATCACCACCATCATCATCATCATCACCACCATCATCAACATCACCATCACCATCATCACCATCATCATCATCATCAACCATCATCACCATCACCATCAACCATCATCATCATCACCACCACCATCATCACCATCATCATCACCACCATCATCATCAACCATCATCATCATCACCACCATCATCATCATCACCATCAACCATCACCATCATCACCATCAACCATCATCATCATCACCACCATCATCATCAACCATCATCATCATCACCACCACCATCATCACCATCATCATCATCAACCATCATCATCATCATCATCACCATCCACCATCATCATCATCACCATCCACCATCATCATCATCATCACCATCAACCAACATCATCATCACCATCATCATCACCATCATCACCATCATCATCATCACCACCATCATCACCATCATCACCATCAACCATCATCATCACCACCATCATCATCACCATCAACCATCATCATCATCACCATCATCATCATCATCATCACCATCACCACCATCATCATCATCACCACCATCATCAATGATCATCATCATCATCATAACCACCATCATCACCATGATCATCACCATCATCATCATCATCACCACCATCATCATCATCATAACCACCATCATCACCATGATCATCACCATCATCATCACCATCATCATCAACCACCATCATCATCACCATCATCATCACCATCAACCACCATCATCAACCGTCACCTTCATCATCATCATCACCTTCATCATCATCACCACCATCACCTTCATCATCTTCATCACATTAGGTAACAGTTCAACATTTGCTCACATCAACAAACTCTGCAGTGAGCTTGAAGGCCGACGTCTCGAAGCCGAGGTTCCGAGGAGAGCTGGAGAGGATGAAGCCGAAGTCGATGTGGATGATGTGACCTTCAGAGTCCAGCAGGATGTTCCCGTTATGTCTGCACACAGTAACGTTAAGAGACAGCAGTTAGCTTAGCACGGAGACTGGGAGCAAGTGATACCGTTAGCATAGCTCACCTGTCTTTGACCTGCAGCAGGTAACAGATGAGACTGTAGCCGGCGCAGCTCTGGACAAAGTTTCTCTGCGCGGTGAGAAACGCTTCAGTGGTGAAGCTGCCGTGTTCCTGCAGGAAGTAGTCGAGCAGCGACAGCTGGCTCTGTTTACGCACCTGACGGAGGAAACACAACCACGATCACCACCTGACGGAGGAAACACAACCACCACCTGACGGAGGAAACACAACCACCACCTGACGGAGGAAACACAACCACGATCACCACCTGACGGAGGAAACACAACCACCACCTGACGGAGGAAACACAACCACGATCACCACCTGACAGAGGAAACACAACCACCACCTGACGGAGGAAACACAACCACGATCACCACCTGACGGAGGAAACACAACCACCACCTGACGGAGGAAACACAACCACCACCTGACGGAGGAAACACAACCACGATCACCACCTGACGGAGGAAACACAACCATCACCTGACGGAGGAAACACAACCACGATCACCACCTGACGGAGGAAACACAACCACCACCTGACGGAGGAAACACAACCACCACCTGACGGAGGAAACACAACCACGATCACCACCTGACGGAGGAAACACAACCACCACCTGACGGAGGAAACACAACCACGATCACCACCTGACGGAGGAAACACAACCACCACCTGACGGAGGAAACACAACCACGATCACCACCTGACGGAGGAAACACAACCACCACCTGACGGAGGAAACACAACCACCACCTGACGGAGGAAACACAACAAAGATCACCACCTGACGGAGGAAACACAACCACCACCTGACGGAGGAAACACAACCACCACCTGATGGAGGAAACACAACCACAATCACCACCTGACGGAGGAAACACAACCACCACCTGACGGAGGAAACACAACCACGATCACCACCTGACGGAGGAAACACAAACACCACCTGACGGAGGAAACACAAACACAACCACCACCTGACGGATGAAACACAACCACCACCTGACGGAGGAAACACAACCACGCTCACCACCTGACGGAGGAAACACAAACACCACCTGACGGAGGAAACACAAACACCACCTGACGGAGGAAACACAAACACAACCACCACCTGACGGAGGAAACACAACCACCACCTGACGGAGGAAACACAAACACAACCACCACCTGACGGAGGAAACACAACCACCACCTGACGGAGGAAACACAACCACGCTCACCACCTGACGGAGGAAACACAAACACCACCTGACGGAGGAAACACAAACACAACCACCACCTGACGGAGGAAACACAACCACCACCTGACGGAGGAAACACAACCACCACCTGACAGAGGAAACACAACCACCACCTGACGGAGGAAACACAACCACAATCACCACCTGACGGAGGAAACACAAACACCACCTGACGGAGGAAACACAACCACCACCTGACGGAGGAAACACAAACACCACCTGACGGAGGAAACACAAACACAACCACCACCTGACGGAGGAAACACAACCACCACCTGACGGAGGAAACACAACCACGCTCACCACCTGACGGAGGAAACACAAACACCACCTGACGGAGGAAACACAAACACAACCACCACCTGACGGAGGAAACACAACCACCACCTGACAGAGGAAACACAACCACGATCACCACCTGACGGAGGAAACACAAACACCACCTGATGGAGGAAACACAACCACAATCACCACCTGACGGAGAAAACACAACCACCACCTGACGGAGGAAACACAACCACGCTCACCACCTGACGGAGGAAACACAACCACGCTCACCACCTGACGGAGGAAACACAAACACCACCTGACGGAGGAAACACAACCACGCTCACCACCTGACGGAGGAAACACAACCACGCTCACCACCTTGTATTTAATCTTTGTTGTTGTTTTACTTTATTTATTTAACTGTTTGCAAATTTATTTCCACTTGATAATTGTTATTCTATTGTTGCAACAACTACAGGGGTATTCTATATGTTCATATGTTTATATTGTATTCTATTGTTCATATGTTTATTTTATTCAGGTCAGGTATGGGGGCACACGGCAAGGCAGCGCGTTGCTGCTTCCACCTTCCGACGGTACTCCCGGGGTCTCCGTATGGCCGTCCTCCAGGCGGACACTCGTCCCAGCCCCGTCCCACCGAAGTAACGATCAACCTGACGAAGCCACGAGGCACATGGGCGACCCCTAGGTCTCCTCCACCTAGCGGTCGCCCATCTAATATATATATTAATATATATATATATATAGTGGCTGCACGGTCGCCTCACAGCAAGAGGGCCGCGGGTTCAATTCCCGGTCGGAGCGGTCCTTCTGTGTGGAGTTTGCATGTTCTCCCCGTGGCAGCGTGGGTTCTCTCCGGGCTCTCCGGCTTCCTCCCACAGTCCAAAGACATGCTGCAGGTTAATTGATCTCTAAATGTCCCATAGGTGTGAATGTGAGAGTGAATGGTTGTATGTCCCTACATGTGCCCTCGATGGACTGGCGGCCTGTCCAGGGTGTCCCCTGCCTTCGCCCTATGTCAGCTGGGATAGGCTCCAGCGCCCCCGCGACCCTAATGAGGATAAGCGGTATTGAAAATGGATGGATGGATGGGATATATATACACATATATATATATATATATATATATATATATATATATATACACACTCTATATATATATATATATATATATATATATATATATATATATATATATATATATATATATTTTACATGGGCGACCCCTAGGTCTCCTCCACCCAACAGGGTCTCTCAAAGAGAGAATCCTGTGGGCCGGGTCAGCCTCAGGGAATCGTGCCGCAGCTGGCGCTCCCGTATAATGCAGGTAACATACCTCATCCGAGTAACCGCTCATTAGGTACAAAATCTGACCAGCGATACCCGTGGATCCTTTGGAGAGACATGGTACCAAAGGAGTTCAGCCTTCACCTCAGGTCACTGGTTAGCGTCCAAGTCTCACACCCATAGAGCAAGACAGGCAAAACTAGCGACCTAAAGACTTTGACCTTTGAACGCCATACACCCTCATCCAGTGAGTCCATCACTCCCCAGGCGCGGCCCAGACGTTGATTGACTTCCTGACCGCATCCAGTAGAGACATGGACAACACTGCCTAGGTAAGTGAATGTCTCTGTGACCTCAACATTCTCGCCACACACAGGAACAGATTCGACAGCCGCATCCAAGACATCATTGAATGTCTGAACTTTGGTCTTGATCCAGGAGATACGCAGTCCCAGCGGTTCCGACTCCTCACCCACCGACACGAGGGCCCCACAGTGTGGGTGCTAGGACGCGCCGAAACTCACGCAGGCACTCAGTGAGGATCCGAATTGCTTGAATACGGTTGATCTCTTGGGTGTAAAGCCAGACTGCTCCGGGCGCTGGTGCGCGAGCAGGTGCTAGCGAATCCTGTTCAGAATTCTCCTCGCCAGAACCTTGCCTGGTACAGAGAGCAGCGTCACACCCTTGTAGTTGTTGCAATCCCGGCGATCACCCTTCCCCTTCCAGAGAGGGT
>NC_046976.1:21974089-22009089 GCF_009769545.1 Cyclopterus lumpus | reverse complement strand
CCCAACCAGTTTACATGTGCTTTGTAGACCTGGAGAAGGCTTTCGACCGGGTCCCTCGGGGGTTTTTGTGGGGGGTGCTGCGGGAGTATGGGGTGCCGGACCCGTTGACACGGGCCATCCGGTCTCTGTACGCCTGCAGTAGGAGCTGTGTTCGTCTCCTCGGTAGTAAGTCAGACACGTTCCCGGTGGGTGTTGGCCTCCGCCAGGGCTGCCCTTTATCACCGGTCCTGTTCGTGACCTTCATGGACAGGATATCTAGGCGCAGCCAGGGGGCGGAGAGGATCCGGTTCGGGAGTCTCGGGATCGCCTCTCTGCTGTTTGCGGATGATGTGGTCCTGTTTGCCTCCTCGGACCGTGACCTCCAGCATTCACTGGGGCGTTTTTCAGCCGAGTGCGAAGTGGCAGGGATGAGAGTTAGCACCTCCAAATCTGAGGCCATGGTGCTCTGCCGGAAACCGGCGGATTGCTCCCTCCAGGTGGGGGCAAACTGCCTACCCCAAGCGAAGGAGTTCAAGTATCTCGGGGTCTTGTTCACGAGTGAGGGTAAGGTGGAGCGGGAGATCGACAAGCGGATCGGTGCGGCTGCAGCAGTAAAACAGGCGCTGTACCGGTCCGTCTTGGTGAAGAGGGAGCTGAGCCGGAAGGCAAAGCTCTCCATTTACTGGTCGGTCTACGTTCCAACCCTCACCTATGGTCACAAACTCTGGGTCGGGCTCAGCCTTAGAGATAGGGTAAGGAGCTCGGACATCAGGGGGGAGCTTGGAGTCGAGTCGCTGCTCCTTCGTGTCCAAAGGAGTCAGCTGAGGTGGTTCATCTAGTCAGGATGCCTCCTGGACGCCTCCCATTAGAGGTTTTCCAGGCACGTCCAACTGGTAGGAGGCCCCAGGGAAGACCGAGGACACGCTGGAGGGATTATATCTCCCGGCTGGCCTTGGAACGCCTCGGGATCCCCCAGAATGAGCTGGAAAGTGTTGCGGGTGAGAGGGAGGCCTGGGTCGGCCTGCTGAACCTGCTGCCACCGCGACCCGACCCCGAATAAGCGGGTGATCATGGATGGATGGATGGATGGATATATATATATATATATATATACACATATATATATACACATATATATATATATATATATATATATATATATATATATATATATATATATATATATATATATATATGTGTATGTGTGTGTGATAACTACGGCCTCACCTCCACCTGCAGCTGTCCGATGTCGTCGGTGGCCCACGCCTCGTCGTCGTTGTCGTAGTTCGGGACGGTGGAGAAACTTCCCGCTCGGTGCTCCGATGTCATCACGCCGCCACAGTTAGCGTTAGCCGCAGCGACGCCACAGTCCAGGTTCTCCGCGGACCGAGCCGAGCGGATCCTCGTCTCCGGGATCCGGACGGGAACCGGAGACGTCTCGAAGCTCTCGCACTCCAACACCTCCACGTAGATGAGGTACGGAGCCTGAGGAGCCAGAACCCAGCTAGTTCACGATGAGGGCACAAATGTTAGCGAGTTAGCTCATGCTTTGCTGTTTCCACCTGCTTCCAGTCTTAGTGCTAAGCTAGTCACAGAGCTTCCACCTGTTTCCAGTCTCTGTGCTAAACTAAGCCAACAGCTGTTTGCAGTCTATGTGCTAAGCTAGGCTAACAGCTGCCAGCTGCTTCCAATCTCCGTGCTAAGCTAGTCAAAGAGCTTCCACCTGCTTCCAGTCTCTGTGCTAAGCTAGGCTAACAGCTTTTACCTGCTTCCAGTCTCTGTGCTAAGCTAGGCTAACAGTTTCCACTGGTTTCCAGTCTCTGTGCTAAGCTAGGCTAGCTATGTCCTCACAGGTGTGAAACACTGGGAATAACTGGCCGTCAGTAAACGCCTCGCTGGCGTCACCTTGTCTTTGGAGTTGAGCACCACGGCCTGAGTGTTGGGGATCCGGCAGACGTGGTGCTGCCGCTCGGCGGTGGGCAGCCAGACTCGGGCCGGCAGCTTGTGGTTGAGCATCGACAGCTCTGAGATCAGCCGATGGGTCTTCTGCTCTTTGGTCGGCAGCGTCGCCAAACGCTTCCCGATGCCGAGCAGCGACTTCACCAGCTCCCTCTGAGGACGCAGGCGCTCCGGCTGCAACGACAGGAAGTCAAGTGTTGGCCGCCGCCATCTTGTTTTTCATCAACCAGTGAACAGGAAGTGATTATATCTGTGTACTTCCTGTGTTTAAATGTTTTTTCTGTGTTTTTTCAATGTTTCGTTTTATACGATTTATTTTATATGAATATAAATTCATTATTGATTATCGTTCAGAATTTATAGTGCTCATTTTATACTCAAATACTGAAAGTTGTAACGGCCTCAAAGACGATGAGATGAATATAAAAGTAGGGTCCTAACCTCCTCGTGGACAGCTTCCCCTTTTGGGTTACTTCCTGTCCGTCGGAGGCCGGATCCAGGCCCGCTGCCGGCCGTGGTGGCGTCCGACTTGGATCTCTGGTGGGTCCTCCTGGACGGGGAAACAAACCCCTCCCCCGGGGTGGGGCTGTCGGGGGTGGGGTCGCCCGGAGAGAAGGAGGAGGCGGACTCCGCATTGCTGCTGTTGTGCCTCCGGTGGCAGCGGTGGTGGGACGGCGAGGCGGAAGCGGCTCTGTGAGCGTCCGGCGGAGGAGCCGCAGGTTTGAGCTCGTCGGACAGGATGAGTTTTCGGAGTTTGGTGCCTCGGGAGTGACGCTGGGTGGAGATGTGCATGTCGGAGGAGTAAGCTCCCAACAGCCAGGCCGTCAGCAGGGAGAAGGTGATGCCTCCTGTGCAGCGGTAGATCTGAGACAGAAGGACAAAAACTTCAGTGTTGGGACACAGAACATCACATTAACAACAGATCACATACCTGTCTCTATGAGATTACATGTTGAGAGTCTATCTGAGTTGCTGACCCCCGGTAAACTTACCTGCCTTCTGATCCCGACTGTCTAAATCTCGTGAGGTTCCTGAACGCATCGCTCTCTCTCTTCCGGTAAGCGTATTGCATCACTTCCGGTTGCCAGCTTAGCAGCTCGCAATGTTTTCTTCTCCCCCTCCCCCTCTCTCTTGCTCAGAGTGTCTCATGTAGCGCTATTCCTCTGCCTCCCTTAATGATAACGGTACATGCAACAAGTGTAGTTCATTTGCTGGTTGGAGGCAGTTCTAAGTGGGTTAGATGCACAGCTCCGCACCATTGAAGCTCAGACAGTTACGCTAGTTAGCCCGCCTCCCCCCATAGCCGGTGCGGAGCCTTTAGCATTAGCCTCTGTTAGCTGTCCACCGGCAGCCCCCGAGCAGCCGGATGGCTGGGTGACTGTTCCAAGGGGTTTTAAGTCTAAACAGAAGCCCACTGAGCACCACCAACCTCTTCACGTTTCGAACCAGTTTTCCCCACTCAGCGACGCACCCGCTGAGAAACCCACTCTGGTTATAGGTAGCTCCATAGTCAGAAACGTGAAGATAGGGAAGCCAGGGACCAAAGTCATATGCATCCCGGGGGCCAGAGCGGGCGACATTGAATCTTGTTTAAAACTGCTGGCTAAAGATGAGCGTAGTTACAGTAAGATTATAATACACGCCGGCGGTAATGACTCCCGACTGCGGCGGTCGGAGGTCACTAAAATTAATGTGGAATCGGTGTGTACTTATGCCAAGACAATGTCGGACACCGTAGTTTTCTCTGGCCCTCTCCCCAATCTGATCAATGATGACATGTATAGCCGCATGTCGTCATTCAACCGCTGGTTGTCCAGGTGGTGCCCAGCAAACAATGTGGGCTACATAGATAACTGGAAGACTTTCTGGGGAAAGCCTGATCTGATGAGTCGAGACGGCATTCATCCCACTTGGGATGGAGCGCGTCTCATTTCTGTGAACATGGCCAAGTTGATTAACGGACTTAATCCATGACCCAGAGTTCAGATCAGGAAGCAGAAGCAGAGTTGTAGTCTTCCACCCTTCTCTGCACTTCCATTGGAGCAGTTACCCACCCTTAACCTTAACTCTATAGAGACTGTGTCTGTCCCACGGCCACTTAAATTAATTAAATCAAAAGTAACCAGAAGAGGAGTCATACAAAATAACCTCATACAGGTTAACATCACTACTGCAAAAGTGCAACAAAACAGGAGAATTAAATGTGGACTCCTAAATATTAGATCTCTGTCATCTAAAGCTGTATTAGTAAATGATTTAATATCAGACAATCACATTGATTTATTGTGTCTTACTGAAACCTGGCTGAGCCATGAAGAATATGTCAGCCTAAATGAATCAACTCCTCCAAGTCTTATTAATACTCACATTCCTCGAGGCACCGGCCGAGGAGGTGGAGTAGCAGCCATCTTTGACTCAAGCCTATTAATGAATCCTAAACCTAAACTAAACTACAACTCATTTGAAAGCCTTGTTCTTAGTCTTTCACATCCAACCTGGAAAACATTACAGCCAATTCTATTTGTTATACTGTACCGGCCACCAGGTCCATATTCAGAATTTATATCTGAATGTTCAGAGTGTTTATCAAGTTTAGTCCTTAAAAGTGATAAGGTTATTATTGTAGGAGATTTTAATATTCATGTGGATGTTGATAATGATGGCCTTAATACTGCATTTATCTCATTGTTGGACTCGATTGGCTTCTGTCAGAGAGTACAGAAACCCACTCACTGCTTTGGCCACACCCTCCACCTTGTTCTTACATATGGCATTGACATTGAGCATTTGGAGGTCTTCCCACAGAACCCTCTTCTGTCAGACCATTACCTCATAACTTTTGAGTTCATACTCCCGGAGTGTACACCGTTAGTCAAAAGTTTCTACACCAGATGTCTAACTGACAGTGCTGTAGCTACATTTAAAGAAGAGATTCCTTCTGCATTTGATTCAATACCACGTCTCAATGTGACGGAGGACTCCTGTGCTAACTTTAGTCCGTCCCAGATTGATCATCTTGTCGATAGTGCTACAGGCTCACTGAGAATGACACTAGACTCGATAGCCCCACTGAAGAAGAAGACAGTGAGGCAAAGGAGGTTTGCTCCCTGGTAGAACCCTCAGACCCACGACCTAAAGCAAACTTCACGAAAGCTTTAAAGCATATGGCGTTCCACCAATCTGGAAGAATCACGCTTAGTTTGGAGAGATAGTCTTAAAACATATAAAAAGGCTCTCCGTAATGCCAGAGCAGCCTATTACTCATCAGTAATAGAGAAAAATAAGAACAACCCCAGGGATCTCTTTAGCACTGTAGCCAGGCTGACAGAGAGTCACAGCTCTGTGGAGCCGTGTATTCCTATAGACCTCAGTAGTAATGACTTCATGAACTTCTTCAATGAAAAGATTTGAACTATTAGAGGCAAGATTGATGATCTCTTGCCCTCAACTACTGCCGATCTGTCATCAAGAGGAATGGCCTTGGAAACGGCTGTATGCCCTGGTGTATATTTGGATAGCTTTTCTCCCATTAACCTAGACCAATTGTCTTCAACGGTTTCTACTTCTAAACCGTCTACCTGTCTCTTAGACCCCATCCCAACGAGGCTGCTTAAAGACGTGTTGCCTTTAATTGGCACCTCTCTGCTGGATATTGTTAATGTGTCTTTGCTAACAGGCCATGTACCACATTCCTTCAAAGTAGCTGTAATTAAACCTCTCCTGAAGAAGACCACTCTTAATCCAGAGATGTTGGCTAACTACAGACCGATCTCTAACCTTCCCTTCCTCTCTAAGATCCTTCAGAAAGTAGGACTCATCTCTGTACTGGTCTTGTTAGACCTTAGTGCTGATAAAGGACTTATCTCTGTACTTGTCTTGTTAGACCTTAGTGCTGATAAAGGACTCATCTCTGTACTGGTATTATTAGACCTTAGTGCTGATAAAGGACTCATCTCTGTACTGGTCTTGTTAGACCTTAGTGCTGATAAAGGACTCATCTCTGTACTGGTCTTGTTAGACCTTAGTGCTGCGTTCGACACCATTGATCATGACATCCTATTACAGAGACTGGATCAGTCGATTGGCATTTCAGGTACCGCACTAAGTTGGTTTAAATCCTATTTATCAGATCGATCTCAATTTGTATTTGTAGACGATGAAGCCTCAATGACCACCAACGTTAATCACGGAGTTCCACAAGGTTCTGTGCTTGGACCAATTTTATTTACCTTATATATGCTTCCTTTAAGCAACATTATCCGGAAACACTCCATAAACTTTCATTGCTATGCAGATGATACTCAATTATATCTATGGATCAAACCAGAGGAGACCAACCAGCTCGCTAAAATTCAAGAATGTCTTAAAGACATAAAAACATGGATGACCTGCAACTTCCTGATGTTAAACTCAGACAAAACTGAAGTTATTTTACTGGCCCTGAACACCTCAGAGATCAATGATCTGGTGATGTGGTTTCTGTAGATGGCATTGCCCTGGCATCCAACACCACTGTAGAGAATCTCTAGTAATCTCTGACCGAGACTTGTCCTTTAACTCCACGTTAAGCAAATCTCAAGGATTTCATTTTTTCATCTACGTAACATTTCAAAAATCAGGCACATCTTGTCTCAAAAAGATGCAGAAAAGCTGGTTCACGCGTTTGTTACTTCCAGACTAGATTACTGCAACTCCTTATTATCAGGCTGCTCTAATAAGTCTCTTAAATCCCTCCAGTTGATCCAGAATGCTGCAGCTCGTGTACTCACAAAAACTAAGAAAAGAGATCACATGACTCCTGTATTAGCTGCTCTGCACTGGCTCCCTGTAAAATCAGGAATCACATTTAAAATTCTTCTCCTCACCTACAAAGCCTTGATTGGTGATGCACCATCATATCTTAAGGAGCTTGTAGTACCATATTGCCCCACTAGAGAGCTGCTCACTAAATGTGGGGCTACTTGTGGTTCCTAGAGTCCTAAAAAGTAGGATGGGAGCCAGAGCCTTCAGTTATCAAGCTCCTCTTTTATGGAACCAGCTTCCACTTTCAGTCCTGGAGGCAGACACAGTCACCTCATTCAAGAATAGACTTAAGACTTTCCTCTTTAATAGTGCTTATAGTTAGGGCTGAATCAGGTTTGCCCTGGTCCAGCCCCTTGATATGCTGCTATAGGCTTATAGGCTGCTGGGGGATGTTTTAGGATACACTGAGCACCTATCTCCTCTTCTCTCTCTCCTTATGGATGAATTTACATCTCTCCATTGCACCTTATTAACTCTGCTTCCTCCCCGGAGTCGTTGTGACTTCACGTCTCATAGGGTCCATTGGACCTGGAGGTGTCTGAAGCCTGGTGAGCCGGCCTCCCATTGGCCCTGCTGATGCCCCGCCCCCCTCCTCTCTACCTCCTTCTGTTTCATGGATTGGAGTTCCATTCATACATTGTCATATTCATGTAATGTGTTTATGTAACTTTGTAACTCTGTTCATCTGGTCACATGACATCTATTCTTCTGTCCATCCGGGGAGAGGGATCCTCCTCTGTTGCTCTCCTGAAGGTTTCTTCCCTTTTTCCCTGTCAAAGGTTATTTTTGGGGAGTTTTTCCTGATTCGATGTGAGGTCAAAGGTCAGGGATGTCGTATGTGTACAGATTGTAAAGCCCTCTGAGGCAAATTTGTAATTTGTGATATTGGGCTATACAAAATAAACTGAATTGAATTGAAAAATTAAGATCGGGGGCCTCAGTCCTGGTTGATGCTGAGGACCCCGGACCACAAGGGATATCAACCCCCTCCAGAATGTTGTAGAACCGTGGACGCAGTGACGTCAACCGGAGGTCTTTGAAGAGATGTTCAGCTCAAAGCCTCCTCTCCGGTAACATGGCTTACCTTTACGGTGCAGGGGGGGTTCGATACTTTGAGGTGCATCTATTTTAAAAAGAATGGGAACCAACAACCTGCTTTTCAACTACCTCAGAGACCTCCTCCACACAAGTCCTCTGACTACGCCTTCTCCATGGAACGTCTATCGGGTTCTGGAGCCCCTGAAAATGGTCTTTCCACCGAACGACATTGTCTACTGTCAGCGGACAAGATCCCACCTCTTCCTTCTGAGTCATCTGAGGGTTTGTCAGAACTTCTAGAGGCCAACTGGAAGTCCTTCTCCGTGGTCATCTTGAGCTCCTTCAATACTAAAAAAGCTGCATTCTTTCTGGCCTATCGAAACCCTTCTGTTGAGCTGGTATTGAAGCTGATACTCCTACCGCGTGTTTCGGGGGGTTCCTAGACAACTTGCACTGCTCGTCAATGCCAATCAAATCTGTCTTTCCTACTTTACCACTGACTTAACCACTGCGGGTGGATAAGTTGCTCTTCCAGAAGCAGGGCAGCAATAAGAGCTCCATGTCTGTATTTAATACATTTCCCCCGTTATTTACATTTAGTCACTGGGTTGTGATCGGCATGCCAGGGCGCCATGTATTCCTGCCACCGGATTGCCAAAACTAAACCTCCAAAGAGTCGTGGCTTAACGTTTATGTTAAGGGCCAGACCACCAGCTGCTCCCCTCACAGGTTGAGGACGGGAGCACACCTGTAAAACTAAACTAATGAGCTGCTTTAAGACCCTGAGCGGATACAATGGTTCTCCATACAGTCACCTGGAGGACTCACCAGGTATGGTCTGATGGCATCGCCCACCTCGGTGTCCATGTGCACGTACATGTTGAGCAGCTGCGGCAGGTAGAAGTCCACCTCGCTGTCGGGGAAGCTGAAGAGGCGGTTCCCAATGTAGGCCTGTACCCCCGGCTCCTTTGACTTGTACAGGTAGGAGATCGCCATGGAAACGTCAAACAGCTTGGACTCGAACAGGCGCAGCAGCCACGACTGCTTCGATGCCGATGCCGCCGACAGCAGCGAAGAAGACTCCGGTCGGGCTGAAGGAGGTGCGTCTCGCTGGGATGTACCGCCTTGTTTTGCTCCGGCCACCCCAGATCTCCCCTCTTCCTCCTCCTCATCTTCCTCTTTGATGGAGCTGGTGTCCGGGCTGACATGCCACTGTAGTGTGGAGCCCTCCGTTGACTCTGTGAAGTGTTGTTGTTGTTGCTTGTTGTCAACTGGTTGCTGTTCCGGCACTTCCCTGTTCTGCAGCTTGACCTTGAGAAGAACTTCCTGGCAAGCCTTCAGAGCCACTTCTGGGTCGATCACTGGAAGAAGAAAACAAGGAGAGCTTCAGATTATTCATGAGCACAAACTTTCAGACTGGACACAAACAAACAAACAACCGGGTGAGCGAGTTCCAACTAAACTCCTGATTATCCTGTTTATTCAGGAGTTTGTGGAACCTTTTCCTAGAACGTGTTGCTGGACCCAGTGGAGGGAAGGGGGGCACGGGAGAACCAGAACCAAGATTGAGAGGGGCAGACTGTTAGACCCCGCTGCAGTACAATGAGGTTTTCTAAAGGGACCCTGGTGCTCAGAGACACTACCACTTTAGTCCACAGGGGGCACCAGAACCAACACTACCACTTTAGTCCACAGGAGGCGCCAGAACCAACACTACCACTTTAGTCCACAGGAGGCGCCAGAACCAACACTACCACTTTAGTCCACAGGGGGCACCAGAACCAACACTACCACTTTAGTCCACAGGGGGCACCAGAACCAACACTACCACTTTAGTCCACAGGGGGCGCCAGAACCAACACTACCACTTTAGTCCACAGGGGGAACCAGAACCAACACTACCACTTTAGTCCACAGGGGGCACCAGAACCAACATTACCACTTTAGTCCACAGGGGGCGTCAGAACCACCACTACCACTTTAGTCCACAGGGGGCGTCAGAACCAACACTACCACTTTAGTCCACAGGAGGCGCCAGAACCAACACTACCACTTTAGTCCACAGGGGGCCCCAGAACCAACACTACCACTTTAGTCCACAGGGGGCCCCAGAACCAACACTACCACTTTAGTCCACAGGGGGCACCAGAACCAACATACAATTAAAGTTCCTACCCGCAGCTTGAAAGGTCATGTACAACAATGTGCAGTGTCGGTACCTTGGTCGACCCCCAGGTCCATCTCCATGGCGTCCTCCGAGATGATGTCCAGCGGGGGGCTGGGGCCTCGGGCGTCGGCGCCGCTCGACATGCCGCTGCTTCCGATGCCCTCGCTGGCGCTGCTGCCGAGGCTGCCGGTGCTGCCGATGCTGCCGCTGGGGCTGGAGCTGCGGGGGCTCGCGCTGGGGGAGGACGGCTGCTCGCTGTGGGGGGGCGGGGGCAGCTGGAGCTGGGGGCGGAGGTGATGGTGGTGGTGATGGTGATGGACGGGGCAATCAGAGGAGCTCTCGGAACAAGAGGAAGAGGAGGAAGAGGAGGAGGAAGAAGAGGCGCTGGAGGGGGAGGATGGGCAGGAGAAGGTAGTGGGGGAGGAGGAGGAGGCAGGAGGAGGGGGTGGGGCCGAGTGGGAGGGGCTAAGGTGGAGCGGCCGCAGTGCCGGGGACAAGGAGACCTCGGCGTCGGCCATTTTGGAGGAGCGGACCTAAAGAAAGGCACAGAGAGAGAAACCGTGTCATCGGTCATGTGATGAAATACTGTACGTACAAGTACAACATGTACCTCTGAGATGTAGTACAGTAAAAAGTAGAGTGTAGTAGTAGCTGCATGAATTGAATATATTACAAGAACCGTTACCTTCCTATACATAATTATACTGTGATATAAACCGTTACCTTCCTATACATAATTATACTGTGATATAAACCGTTACCTTCCTATATACAATAATTATACTGTGATATAAACCGTTCCCTTCCTATATACAATAATTATACTGTGATATAAACCGTTACCTTCCTATATACATAATTATACTGTGATATAAACCGTTACCTTCCTATATACATAATTATACTGTGATATAAACCGTTAAAATTCATAAAATCCATAAAATCAAACCAGTTGTACAGGAATACACACACACACACACACACATAGTACATAGTATTACTATTATGGGAGTATTGGACAAGTATTGGCATGGTATTAGGAGTATTGTACTAGAATTATGGGAGTATTGTACTGGTATTATGGGAGTATTGTACTAGTATTATGGGAGTATTGTACTAGTATTATGGGAGTATTGTACTGGTATTATGGGAGTATTGTACTAGTATTATGGGAGTATTGTACTGGTATTATGGGAGTATTGTACTGGTATTATAGGAGTATTGTACTGGTATTATTGGAGTATTGTACTGGTATTATGAGAGTATTGTACTGGTATTATTGGAGTATTGTACTGGTATAATAGAGGTATTGTACTGGTATTATAGGAGTATTGTACTGGTATTATTGGAGTATTGTACTGGTATTATGAGAGTATTGTACTGGTATTATTGGAGTATTGTACTGGTGTTATAGGAGTATTGTACTGGTATAATAGAGGTATTGTACTGGTATTATAGGAGTATTGTACTGGTATTATTGGAGTATTGTACTGGTATAATAGGAGTATTGTACTGGTATTATAGGAGTATTGTACTGGTATTATAGGAGTATTGTACTGGTATTATTGGAGTATTGTACTGGTATAATAGGAGTATTGTACTGGTATTATTGGAGTATTGTACTGGTATTATTGGAGTATTGTACTGGTATTATAGGAGTATTGTACTGGTATAATAGAGGTATTGTACTGGTATTATTGGAGTATTGTACTGGTGTTATAGGAGTATTGTACTGGTATAATAGAGGTATTGTACTGGTATTATTGGAGTATTGTACTGGTATAATGAGTATTGTACTGGTATTATAGGAGTATTGTAATGGTATTATAGGAGTATTGTACTGGTATAATGAGTATTGTACTGGTATTATTGGAGTATTGTACTGGTATAATAGGAGTATTGTACTGGTATTATAGGAGTATTGTACTGGTATTATTGGAGTATTGTACTGGTATTATTGGAGTATTGTACTGGTATAATGAGTATTGTACTGGTATTATAGGAGTATTGTAATGGTATTATGAGAGTATTGTACTGGTATTATTGGAGTATTGTACTGGTATAATGAGTATTGTACTGGTATTATAGGAGTATTGTACTGGTATTATAGGAGTATTGTACTGGTATAATGAGTATTGTACTGGTATTATAGGAGTATTGTACTGGTATTATAGGAGTATTGTACTGGTATAATGAGTATTGTACTGGTATTATAGGAGTATTGTAATGGTATTATAGGAGTATTGTACTGGTATTATAGGAGTATTGTACTGGTATTATAGGAGTATTGTACTGGTATTATGAGAGTATTGTACTGGTATTATTGGAGTATTGTACTAGTGTTATAGGAGTATTGTAATGGTATTATAGGAGTATTGTACTAGTGTTATAGGAGTATTGTACTGGTATAATAGGAGTATTATACTAGTGTTATAGGAGTATTGTACTGGTATAATAGAGGTATTGTACTGGTATTATAGGAGTATTGTACTGGTATTATAGGAGTATTGTACTGGTATAATAGGAGTATTGTACTGGTATTATTGGAGTATTGTACTGGTATTATTGGAGTATTGTACTAGTGTTATAGGAGTATTGTACTGGTATTATGAGAGTATTGTACTGGTATTATTGGAGTATTGTACTAGTGTTATATGAGTATTGTACTGGTATTATTGGAGTATTGTACTAGTGTTATAGGAGTATTGTACTGGTATTCACACATTTAATAGAGTATTCACACATTTAAGAGAGTATTTACGAAAGTATTTACACATTTAAGAGAGTATTTACACATTTAAGAGAGTATTCACACATTTAAGAGAGTATTTACGAAAGTATTTACACATTTAAGAGAGTATTCACACATTTAAGAGAGTATTTACGAGAGTATTTACACATTTAAGAGAGTATTCACACATTTAAGAGAGTATTTACACATTTAAGAGAGTATTTACACATTTAAGAGAGTATTCACACATTTAAGAGAGTATTCACACAGTATTTACACATGTAAGAGTATTCACACATTTAAGAGAGTATTCACACATTTAAGAGAGTATTCACACATTTGAGAGAGTATTCACACATTTAAGAGAGTATTCACACAGTATTTACACATGTAAGAGTATAATAGGAGTATTGTACTAGTGTTATAGGAGTATTGTACTGGTATTATAGGAGTATTGTACTAGTGTTATAGGAGTATTGTACTGGTATTATAGGAGTATTGTACTAGTGTTATAGGAGTATTGTACTGGTATTATAGGAGTATTGTACTGGTATTATAGGAGTATTGTACTGGTATTATAGGAGTATTGTACTAGTGTTATAGGAGTAGGAGTATTACTTATGACAGCAGTGTCAGTCAAGCACCATAAAGTAAATACATATTATGGAAACATAACAGGAGATAAAACCCCACAAATAGACGAATAAAACTGCACACATGCTAGTTTAAACTCCAGATCCTAGTATTATGAAATGCTACCACATCTGAGGAGGTACACTCACAGTACCAGAGAGTATTTACACATTTACGAGAGTATTTACACATTTAAGAGAGTATTTACACATTTAAGAAAGTATTTACGAGAGTATTTACACATTTAAGAGAGTATTTACATATTTACGAGTGTATTTACACATTTAAGAGAGTATTTACGAGAGTATTTACACATTTAAGAGAGTATTTACACATTTAAGAGAGTATTTACGAGAGTATTTACACATTTAAGAGAGTATTCACACATTTGAGAGAGTATTTACGAAAGTATTTACACATTTGAGAGAGTATTTACGAAAGTATTTACACATTTAAGAGAGTATTTACACATTTAAGAGAGTATTTACGAGAGTATTTACACATTTAAGAGAGTATTCACACATTTGAGAGAGTATTTACGAAAGTATTTACACATTTAAGAGAGTATTTACGAGAGTATTTACACATTTAAGAGAGTATTTACACATTAAAGAGAGTAATTACACATTTAAGAGAGTATTCACACATTTAAGAGAGTTTTTACGAAAGTATTTACACATTTAAGAGAGTATTCACACATTTAAGAGAGTATTTACGAACGTATTTACACATTTAAGAGAGTATTCACACATTTAAGAGAGTATTTACGAAAGTATTTACACATTTAAGAGAGTATTTACACATTGAAGAGAGTATTTACACATTGAAGAGAGTATTTACACATTTAAGAGAGGTATTCACACATTTATGAGAGTATTTACGAAAGTATTTACACATTTAAGAGAGTATTTACACATTGAAGAGAGTATTTACACATTTAAGAGAGTATTTACACATTGAAGAGAGTATTTACACATTGAAGAGAGTATTTACACATTTAAGAGAGGTATTCACACATTTATGAGAGTATTTACGAAAGTATTTACACATTTAAGAGAGTATTTACACATTGAAGAGAGTATTTACACATTTAAGAGAGTATTTACACATTCAAGAGAGTATTCACACATTTAAGAGAGTATTCACACAGTATTTACACATGTAAGAGTATTCACACATTTAAGAGAGTATTCACACATTTATGAGAGTATTTACGAAAGTATTTACACATTTAAGAGAGTATTTACACATTGAAGAGAGTATTTACACATTTAAGAGAGTATTTACACATTCAAGAGAGTATTCACACATTTAAGAGAGTATTCACACAGTATTTACACATGTAAGAGTATTCACACATTTAAGAGAGGTATTCACACATTTATGAGAGTATTTACGAAAGTATTTACACATTTAAGAGAGTATTTACACATTGAAGAGAGTATTTACACATTTAAGAGAGTATTTACACATTCAAGAGAGTATTCACACATTTAAGAGAGTATTCACACAGTATTTACACATGTAAGAGTATTCACACATTTAAGAGAGTATTTACACATTTAAGAGAGTATTCACACATTTAAGAGAGTATTTACACATTTAAGAGAGTATTTACGAAAGTATTTACACATTTAAGAGAGTATTCACACATTGAAGAGAGTATTTACACATTTAAGAGAGTATTTACACATTTAAGAGAGTATTCACACATTTAAGAGAGTATTTACGAAAGTATTTACACATTTAAGAGAGTATTTACACATTTAAGAGAGTATTCACACATTTGAGAGAGTATTCACACAGTATTTACACATGTAAGAGTATTCACACGTTTAAGAGAGTATTCACACATTTAAGAGAGTATTCACACATTTAAGAGAGTATTCACACATTTAAGAGAGTATTCACACATTTAAGAGAGTATTTACAGGAGGAGGAGCAGAGCCGCTCCCTCCTGATGAAAACAAGCCGGAGGAAGGAGGAGAGAGCCGGGCTGCAGAAGGCCCGCAGCCCGGCTCTCTCCTCCGGAACCACCGGACAACACGAACACAAACACACCGGAGAAGAAGAGTCAGGCGGAAAGAAGGAGCAGAAGAAGAAGACCTACCGGTCAAATGTCCGGAGACTCGGGCTTGGTTTCCGGGTTGGATCGAGGTCTCTGATCCAGGATCTAGTTCGGGTCTTTAGTCCTGGTCACGGTCCAGGGTCTCAGGCTAGGAAGCGGTCCATCTGGTCCGGGTACTTTGGCCTGGCTCCGCTCGCCTCGGCTGGACTCGTGACGCAACATCCGTGAAGACAGCCGCAGTGCGAAACAACGGCACTTCCGGTTAATCCTTTCACAATAAAGATGTTAATACAAAGGGATTTCTTTCTTTTTTTTAACTGTATGTGACCGTAAAATAAATGTGCTTTAATAAACATTTTCATCTTTTAAAACTAGATAAAATAATACTAAAACAATAATGAATATATTGTAAGCATCGTTTCCAGATTCATAGGTTGGTGTCATTTGAAGAATGTCAAACATTATAACATTTTTTTTTAAATAACAGTATATATGTATGTAAATTATAGAGTTCATTAATTTTATGAAGCTTAAAACTGAAACAAATATTAGTTGGTCGACATAAAATGCATCTGCAGCTATATTTATTCCTAATTTTACTTGAATAATGTGATTAAGAACTTCCACATTATTATTATTGGCAGTTTATGTATTTCAATTTGTTAAATATATATTTATTTAGCTCCCTCGCGCTGCCTTTTTATTTCAGATAATGAAATCTTTTGTTGAATGTTTTTGCATTTTAATTCTTTTCAACAGCAAAGCTTTTATTTTGAAGAAGGGACCAGGTCGGTTCCGGTTTAACTCCAGTTAACTTGACTGAGCAGCTGGTTCTGGTTGAGATTCTGGTTTTCGTTTAGTTTGGACCAAGACTTAATGATTGATTTTATTATATATCAATCAATAAAACAAACACAAAGTTTCCTTCAAAAACATTTAAATTATACTCTGAATTTGGTCACATTTAGTTTTTTTTCATCTATTTTTTGTAAATATATATATTTTAGGATTATTTAATTTCCTCCGTTTTTAGTTTTCTTTTAACCTAAACCAATACAAATAATATAATATATAACAGTAGAGTACAATAAGTAAACAGTGTACAAATACATTATAGTATATTTATATTATTTGTTTACGTTGTTATTGTAGTACACAGTATGAATACTGTGATAAATATGAGCTGGTAAATAATAGTTAATAATAATAAGTTTAGTAATGTTCAAACTTAAGAAAGAGCGCCGCCCAGTGACTGAGAGAGGAAACAACAGGAGCATATTTAAGGGAAGGACACAAGGACAAAGTAGGAAAGGACAGGGAGAAAGTCAAACTAAAAGAAAAGAAGAGAGGGGGATGAAAGAAAAATAAAGTAACATGACATTTAATTTAAATAAGAGAAACAACTGGAAGAAAGACAAAAAGAAAGAAAAGGAGAGAAGGGAAAGAAGACAAGGAAAGGACAAAAAATAGGGAAAAGGAAGAAAGAGAAGGAAAAGACACGATTGAAAAGAAAGGAAGCGAGAAAAGGAAAGGAAAAGTGGAAAAGATAAATACATTGAAAAAGGAAAGAAAGAAATGAAAGAAAGGAAGAAGAAGAAAAAAGTAAGGAGGACACAAAGGAGGGAAGTTGACTAGAACGGAAGAGAAGGAAAAGAAAAGCAAGGATAGGAAAGACAAAAGGAAGAGAAGGAAAAGAAAAGCAAGGATAGGAAGAGACAAAAGGAAGAGAAGGAAAAGAAAAGCAAGGATAGGAAAGACAAAAGGAAGAGAAGGAAAAGAAAAGCAAGGATAGGAAGAGACAAAAGGAAAGGACAGAAGTGAAAGAAAGGAAAGGAGGACAAGGAAACGAAGAAACTGAAGGAAAGGAAGTAAAAGGTAAAGAGAAAAATTCCATTAAACGAAAGGAAGAGAAGCAAATGAAGGAGAGAGGAAAGGAGGCAACAGAAGGAGAGGAAGAAAGTAAAAGTGTGAAACAGTTTTCTGCCAGTGACCGCCTGTTCCTTTATTCCAGTCGCTCAGGGTCCACATTAAAGTTACGTCCTCCGTCTCCCATCACAACAAACAAGCAAACAAGTAAACAAAACAGGCTGCATGAAAACAAAAGGTGCATTTCACTGATTATTGTGGCGTCCGAACCAAACATGGGGGGGGGGTGGGGGGGTTAAAGAGACAGTGTGTACGTTGGAGTGACATCTAGTGGTGACGTGGCAGATTGCAACCAGCTAAGCCCCTCCCCTTTCTAAGAGCAGGTGGCCTGCAGGTTGAGGACGTGAGGAGCTGCTCTCGCTCTATCCCCCTCCCTCTGTCCTCTATCCTCATCCCTCTGTTCTCTATCCTCATCCCTCGATCCCCCTCCCTCTGTCCTCTATCCTCATCCCTCTGTCCTCTATCCTCATCCCTCTGTTCTCTATCCTCATCCCTGTCCTCTATCCCCCTCCCTCTGTCCTCTATCCTCATCCCTCTGTTCTCTATCCTCATCCCTCGATCCCCCTCCCTCTGTCCTCTATCCTCATCCCTCTGTTCTCTATCCTCATCCCTCGATCCCCCTCCCTCTGTTCTCTATCCTCATCCCTCAATCCCCCTCCCTCTGTCCTCTATCCCCCTCCCTCTGTCCTCTATCCTCATCCCTCTGTTCTCTATCCTCATCCCTCGATCCCCCTCCCTCTGTTCTCTATCCCCCTCCCTCTGTTCTCTATCCTCATCCCTCGATCCCCCTCCCTCTGTTCTCTATCCCCCTCCCTCTGTTCTCTATCCCCCTCCCTCTGTTCTCTATCCCCCTCCCTCTGTTCTCTATCCTCATCCCTGTCCTCTATCCCCCTCCCTCTGTCCTCTATCCTCATCCCTCTGTTCTCTATCCTCATCCCTCGATCCCCCTCCCTCTGTCCTCTATCCTCATCCCTCTGTTCTCTATCCTCATCCCTCGATCCCCCTCCCTCTGTTCTCTATCCTCATCCCTCAATCCCCCTCCCTCTGTCCTCTATCCCCCTCCCTCTGTCCTCTATCCTCATCCCTCTGTTCTCTATCCTCATCCCTCGATCCCCCTCCCTCTGTTCTCTATCCCCCTCCCTCTGTTCTCTATCCTCATCCCTCGATCCCCCTCCCTCTGTTCTCTATCCCCCTCCCTCTGTTCTCTATCCCCCTCCCTCTGTTCTCTATCCCCCTCCCTCTGTCCTCTATCCTCATCCCTCTGTTCTCTATCCTCATCCCTCGATCCCCCTCCCTCTGTTCTCTATCCCCCTCCCTCTGTTCTCTATCCCCCTCCCTCTGTCCTCTATCCTCATCCCTCTGTTCTCTATCCTCATCCCTCGATCCCCCTCCCTCTGTTCTCTATCCCCCTCCCTCTGTTCTCTATCCCCCTCCCTCTGTTCTCTATCCCCCTCCCTCTGTTCTCTATCCTCATCCCTGTCCTCTATCCTCATCCCTCTGTTCTCTATCCTCATCCCTTATTGTGTGTGTGTGTTATTGTGTTACTAAATGTCACACTGTTCCTTTAACTTGTGTGTTTTTAAAGGAGAAACTTCAGCTTTGTTGAAACCAACGTTTAAAGTGAATAATATAAAAAAGCAGACAGAACGTCACAGAACCCATGCAGGAAGAACAGCAACAATAATATCAATAACAATAACAATAATAAATCTGCTGTGCAACGGTCCTAAAGAGCAACGAGGGCGTCAACAGGAACACAAAGTGAGCCTCAGTGTTCAGGACTTCATTACCCAGAGTTCCTAAACGGCCTCCTGTAATGAACCCTTCAGTTCAGCCTGGGAGGTGACCTTCACCTGGTAGGTGACCTTCACTTGGGAGGTGACCTTCACCTTCATCATTGTTGCACAATAACCGCAGCGCTTGACCAGGATCAGCTCAGTCGAACAAGCATCTCGCCACCTCGTCACCTCACCTCACCACCTCGCCTCACCACCACGCTTTGTCACCTCGCCTCGCCACCTCACCACATCACCTCGTCACCTCACCTCACCACCTCGCCTCACCACCACGCTTTGTCACCTCGCCTCGCCACCTCACCACATCACCTCGTCACCTTACCTCACCACCTCGCCTCACCACCACGCTTTGTCACCTCGCCTCGCCACCTCGCCACATCACCTCGCCTCACCACCACGCTTTGTCACCTCGCCTCGCCACCTCGCCACATCACCTCGTCACCTCGCCTCACCACCTCGCCACATCACCTCGTCACCTCACCTCACCACCTCGCCTCGCCACCACGCTTTGTCACCTCGCTTCGTCACCTCACCTCGCCACTTCGCCTCGTCACCTCGCCACCTTGCCTCGTCACCTCACCTCGTCACCTCGCCTCGTCACTTCACCACCTCACCTCGCCACCTCACCTCACCTCACCACCTCACCTCACCACCTCACCTCCCCACCTCGTCACCTCACCTCACCACCTCACCTCCCCACCTTGTCACCTCACCTCACCTCGTCACCGCACCTCAATAAACCCTGATGAATAGCAGCCCACGGTCTGAAGCTACCTTGCCCGGACAAGGGAAACAGGGGCACCCTCCCGGAGCCAGACCCAGGAGGGGAGCTCCACCCGCAGGGAGAATTATCGGGGTCGGGTGCTATGTAGACCGGGCGGCGGGCCAGGCGGGAGACCTGGGCGGGCCGATCGCCGGCGGCATAGACTAGCTCTAGGGACGTGGAACGTCACCTCACTAGCGGGGAAAGAGCCGGAGCTGGTGCAGGAGGTGGAGCGGTACTAGCTAGATATAGTTGGGCTCACCTCCACGCACAGCATGGGCTCTGGAACCAAGCTCCTGGAGAAGGGTTGGACTTTGTCCTTTTCTGGAGTTGCCCAGGGTGAGAGGCGCCGGGCGGGAGTGGGGATACTCACAAGCCCCCGGCTGAGCGCCGCTGTGTTGGAGCTTTCCCCGGGGAACGAGAGGGTCAGAGCTGTCAACTGATCACCACCTGGTGGTGAGTTAAATCAGATGGCGGGGGAGTCGGCTAGAAAGACCTGGCAAGCCCAAACGTGTAGTGAGGGTGAACTGGGAACGTCTGGCAGAGGATCCTGTCCGGGAGGTCTTCAACTCCCACCTCCGGAAGAACTTCTCACAAATCCCGAGGGAGGCTGGGGACATGGAATCCGAGTGGACCTTGTTCAAAGCCTCTATTGTGGACGCGGCTGCTCGGGGCTGTGGCCGGAAGGTCATCGGTGCCTGTCGTGGCGGCAACCCGAGAACCCGGTGGTGGACACCGGGGGTGAGGGTAGCCGTCAAACTGAAGAAGGAGGCCTTTCGGGCCTGGCTGGCCCAGGGGTCTCCTGAAGCAGCAGACGGGTACCGGCGGGCCAGAAGGGCTGCAGCGGCGATGGTCGCGGAGGCTAAAACTTGGGCATGGGAGGAATTCGGTGGCGGTGGAAAGAGCACTTTGAGGAACTCCTAAACCCGGCCAACATGTCCACCGGAGAGGGGGTAGTGCCGGAAGACTTTGGGGTAGTTTCACCCATATCCCTGGCAGAGGTCGCTATGGTAGTCAAAAAGCTCCTTGGTGGCAAGGCGCCAGGGATGGATGAGATCCGCCCTGAGATGCTGAAAGCGCTGGACATTGTTGGGCTGTCTTGGTTGACACGCCTTTTCAGTGTCGCATGGGGGTCGGGAACAGTGCCCATGGACTGGCAGACCGGGGTGGTGGTTCCCATCTTCAAGAAGGGGGACCGGAGAGTGTGCTCGAACTATCGTGGTATCACACTGCTCAGCCTCCCGGGAAAAGCTTATGCCAGGGTGCTGGAGAGGAGGCTCCGACCGCTAGTCGAACCTCGGATTCAAGACGAACAGTGCGGATTCCGTCCCGGTCGTGGAACAGTGGACCAGCTCTTTACCCTCGCAAGATTACTGGAGGGGTCCTGGGAGTTTGCCCAACCAGTTTACATGTGCTTTGTAGACCTGGAGAAGACTTTCGACCGGGTTTTGTAGGGGGTGCTGCGGGAGTATGGGGTGCCGGACCCGTTGGCACGGGCCATCCGGTCTCTGTACGCCTGCAGTAGGAGCTGTGTTCGTCTCCTCGGTAGTAAGTCAGACACGTTCCCGGTGGGTGTTGGCCTCCGCCAGGGCTGCCCTTTATCACCGGTCCTGTTCGTGACCTTCATGGACAGGATATCTAGGCGCAGCCAGGGGGCGGAGAGGATCCGGTTCGGGAGTCTCGGGATCGCCTCTCTACTGTTCGCGGATGATGTGGTCCTGTTTGCCTCCTCGGACCGTGACCTCCAGCATTCACTGGGGCGTTTTGCAGCCGAGTGCGAAGCGGCAGGGATGAGAGTTAGCACCTCCAAATCTGAGGCCATGGTGCTCTGCCGGAAACCGGCGGATTGCTCCCTCCAGGTGGGGGCAAACTGCCTACCCCAAGCGAAGGAGTTCAAGTATCTCGGGGTCTTGTTCACGAGTGAGGGTAAGGTGGAGCGGGAGATCGTCAGGCGGATCGGTGCGGCTGCAGCAGTAAAACAGGCGCTGTACCGGTCCGTCTTGGTGAAGAGGGAGCTGAGCCGGAAGGCAAAGCTCTCCATTTACTGGTCGGTCTACGTTCCAACCCTCACCTATGGTCACGAACTCTGGGTCGTGACCGAAAGAACGAGATCTCTGATACAAGCGGCCGAAATGAGCTTCCTCTGTAGGGTGGCCGGGCTCAGCCTTAGAGATAGGGTAAGGAGCTCGGACATCAGGGGGGAGCTCGGAGTCGAGTCGCTGCTCCTTCGTGTCCAAAGGAGTCAGCTGAGGTGGTTCATCTAGTCAGGATGCCTCCTGGACGCCTCCCATTAGAGGTTTTCCGGGCACGTCCAACTGGTAGGAGGCCCCGGGGAAGACCGAGGACACGCTGGAGGGATTATATCTCCCGGCTGGCCTTGGAACGCCTCGGGATCCCCCAGAATGAGCTGGAAAGTGTTGCGGGTGAGAGGGAAGCCTGGGTCGGCCTGCTGAACCTGCTGCCACCGTGACCCGACCCGGATAAGAGGGTGATAATGGATGGATGGGATATTTATACAATTATACAATATATATATATATATATATGTATAAATGTATAAATATATAAATATATATATCTATACACATGGTCTCTGTACCAATATGACGTATCGTATTTGGTGTGAACGCAGCATTAAAGGTCTCTTGATCGCCCTACTCGTACTTCCTGTTTACTTCCCGTTTACTTCCTATTTACTTCCTTTGAACCTGACGTCTTCAAGCTGAGGCCGGAACCGGTTTCATCTCGTGGTTGAAGCTTTAAGTGCCACCGACAGATCCAGTACAGGAAGTGGACGCCGTGACATTGAGTCTGATCCTTCAAGGTCGACGCACCGCTACCCGAATCCCGATCCTTTAATCTTTGATTAGCTGACCCGTTTCTGTTTTTAGTTTCACAGTGAAAGATTCCTACGACCACCTCTGCCTTCAGAACAGGGTTCCTCATGCAGGAACAAAATGGACCAAACAAGTTCAAACTGGCCTAAAGTGGACTACCTGGACCAGACTAGACTTTTCCTGCCTTTACTAACTGGTTCTGAACCATTCCTAGAACTCCTCTTGGATCTGGACTTTGTTAAACATCTGCACCTCTTTTTTTCTTTGCCAGATTCTGAAGGGAGCTCCTCACGTCCAGTCAGACCAGTCAGTCCAGGAGGTTGGCCAAACTGGTCCAAACTAAAGCTTCCTCCAATCACTGACTTGCACCGAACTCTTTCACGTCTTTTCATGTGCAGAACGTTTCCAAACGGTCATATTTCCAGTTCAGCGTCCTGCGGTAGGAAACATTTGGAACCTTTTGGATTGACTCGAGATTCCCAACAAGATTAAAAGCATCACTTCACTTTGAAACATCTCCTCTGCTTTTTGAAAGTGTAAATGCAGTCAGTAAGAGAGGATTGCTGCTGACGGCAACTTGTTGTACAACAACAGCCGGCAACTTTGCCCAAAGAGTTGCTCTCACGTCTTTGACCTGCAATGGTAAGGTCTCAAGTTCAGCCAGTCCCAAGTCAAGACCCGAGTCAAGAGGATTAAGAGCCACGTCAAGAACTAGTCCAAGTCAAGACTAGCAAGTCAAAATGAACAAGTCCCAAGTCCAAAGCAAAATCCCACTTCAAGTATAAGTCAAAACCGCTAAGTCCCAAGTCCAGTCCCAAGTCAAGTACCAAGTCAAGAACCAAGTCCAGTCCCAAGTCAAGTCCCAAGTCATGAACCAAGTCAAGTCCCAAGTCAAGTTCCAAGTCAAGTCCCAAGTCAAGAACCAAGTCAAGTCCCAAGTCAAGTCCCAAGTCAAGAACCAAGTCAAGTCCCAAGTCAAGAACCAAGTCAAGTCCCAAGTCAAGTCCCAAGTCAAGTCCAAAGTCAAGTTCCAAGTCCAGAACAAAGTCAAGTCCCAAGTCAAGAACCAAGTCAAGTCCCAAGTCAAGTACCAAGTCAAGTCCCAAGTCAAGAACCAAGTCAAGTCCCAAGTCAAGAACCAAGTCAAGTCCCAAGTCAAGTTCCAAGTCCCAAGTCAAGTACCAAGTCAAGTCCCAAGTCAAGAACCAAGTCAAGTCCCAAGTCAAGTCCCAAGTCCAGAACCAAGTCAAGTCCCAAGTCAAGAACCAAGTCAAGTCCCAAGTCAAGAACCAAGTCAAGTCTCAAGTCAAGAACCAAGTCAAGTCCCAAGTCAAGTCCCAAGTCAAGTCCCAAGTCAAGAACCAAGTCAAGTCCCAAGTCAAGAACCAAGTCACGTCCCAAGTCAAGAACCAAGTCAAGAACCAAGTCAAGTCCCAAGTCAAGTCCCAAGTCAAGTCCCAAGTCAAGAACCAATTCAAGTCCCAAGTCAAGAACCAAGTCACGTCCCAAGTCAAGAACCAAGTCAAGAACCAAGTCAAGTCCCAAGTCAAGTCCCAAGTCAAGTCCCAAGTCAAGAACCAAGTCACGTCCCAAGTCAAGAACCAAGTCAAGTCCCAAGTCAAGTCCCAAGTCAAGAACCAAGTCAAGTCCCAAGTCAAGAACCAAGTCCAGAACCAAGTCATGTCCACATCAAGAGATATCGAGTCCAGGTGAAGTCCTCAGGTAATTTGACGCGAGTCCAGATCATGTGACTTCAAGTGCTTCCTGTTGCCCGTCAAGTGAAATGTTGCTTTGGACGCCTCGTCGAGCGGAACCTCTAAACCAGTTACTGAACTTCTTTAAACCAGTTACTGAACTTCTTTAAACCAGTTACTGAACTTCTTTAAACCAGTTACTGAACTTTAAACCAGTTACTGAACGTCTTTAAACCAGTTACTGAACGTCTTTAAACCAGTTACTGAACTTCTTTAAACCAGTTACTGAACTTCTTTAAACCAGTTACTGAACTTCTTTAAACCAGTTACTGAACTTCTTTAAACCAGTTACTGAACGTCTTTAAACCAGTTACTGAACTTTAAACCAGTTACTGAACTTCTTTAAACCAGTTACTGAACTTCTTTAAACCAGTTACTGAACTTCTTTAAACCAGTTACTGAACTTCTTTAAACCAGTTACTGAACTTTAAACCAGTTACTGAACTTCTTTAAACCTGAACGTCTTTAAACCAGTTACTGAACTTCTTTAAACCAGTTACTGAACGTCTTTAAACCAGTTACTGAACGTCTTTAAACCAGTTACTGAACTTTAAACCAGTTACTGAACGTCTTTAAACCAGTTACTGAACGTCTTTAAACCAGTTACTGAACTTCTTTAAACCAGTTACTGAACTTCTTTAAACCAGTTACTGAACTTCTTTAAACCAGTTACTGAACTTCTTTAAACCAGTTACTGAACGTCTTAAAACCAGTTACTGAACTTCTTTAAACCAGTTACTGAACTTCTTTAAACCAGTTACTGAACTTCTTTAAACCAGTTACTGAACGTCTTAAAACCAGTTACTGAACGTCTTTAAACCAGTTACTGAACTTCTTTAAACCTGAACTTCTTTAAACCAGTTACTGAACTTCTTTAAACCAGTTACTGAACATCTTTAAACCAGTTACTGAACTTCTTTAAACCAGTTACTGAACTTCTTTAAACCAGTTACTGAACGTCTTAAAACCAGTTACTGAACGTCTTTAAACCAGTTACTGAACTTCTTTAAACCAGTTACTGAACTTCTTTAAACCTGAACTTCTTTAAACCAGTTACTGAACTTCTTTAAACCAGTTACTGAACTTCTTTAAACCAGTTACTGAACATCTTTAAACCAGTTACTGAACTTCTTTAAACCAGTTACTGAACTTCTTTAAACCAGTTACTGTACGTCTTAAAACCAGTTACTGAACGTCTTTAAACCAGTTACTGAACTTCTTTAAACCAGTTACTGAACGTCTTAAAACCAGTTACTGAACTTCTTTAAACCAGTTACTGAAGTTCTTTAAACCAGTTACTGAACATCTTTAAACCAGTTACTGAACTTTAAACCAGTTACTGAACTTCTTTAAACCAGTTACTGAACGTCTTTAAACCAGTTACTGAACTTCTTTAAACCAGTTACTGAACGTCTTTAAACCAGTTACTGAACTTCTTTAAACCAGTTACTGAACGTCTTTAAACCAGTTACTGAACGTCTTAAAACCAGTTACTGAACTTCTTTAAACCAGTTACTGAACTTCTTTAAACCAGTTACTGAACGTCTTTAAACCAGTTACTGAACTTCTTTAAACCAGTTACTGAACGTCTTTAAACCAGTTACTGAACTTTAAACCAGTTACTGAACGTCTTTAAACCAGTTACTGAACTTCTTTAAACCAGTTACTGAACTTCTTTAAACCAGTTACTGAACTTCTTTAAACCAGTTACTGAACTTCTTTAAACCAGTTACTGAACGTCTTTAAACCAGTTACTGAACTTCTTTAAACCAGTTACTGAACGTCTTTAAACCAGTTACTGAACTTCTTTAAACCAGTTACTGAACGTCTTTAAACCAGTTACTGAACTTCTTTAACCAGTTACTGAACTTCTTTTAAAACCAGTTAAAACAAGTTACTGAACGTCTTTAAACCAGTTACTGAACTTCTTTAAACCAGTTTACTGAACGTCTTAAAACCAGTTACTGAACGTCTTTAAACCAGTTACTGAATCGTCTTAAACCAGTTACTGAACGTCTTTAAACCAGTTACTGAACTTCTTTAAACCAGTTACTGAACTTCTTTAAAACCAGTTACTGAACGTCTTTAAACCAGTTTACTGAACGTCTTTAAACCAGTTACTGAACTTCTTTAAACCAGTTACTGAACTTCTTTAAAAAACCAGTTACTGAACTTCTTTAAACCAGTTACTGAACTTCTTTAAACCAGTTACTGAACTTCTTTAAACCAGTTACTGAACGTCTTTAAACAGTTACTGAACGTCTTTAAAACCAGTTACTGAACTTCTTTAAACCAGTTACTGAACTTCTTTAAACCAGTTACTGAACGTCTTAAACCAGTTACTGAACTTCGTTAAACCAGTTACTGAACGTCTTTAAACCAGTTACTGAACTTCTTTAAACCAGTTACTGACTTCTTTAAACGTCTTTAAACCAGTTACTGAACATCTTTAAACCAGTTACTGAACTTCTTTAAACCAGTTACTGAACTTCTTTAAACCAGTTACTGAACTTCTTTAAACCAGTTACTGAACTTCTTTAAACCAGTTACTGAACTTCTTTAAACCAGTTACTGAACTTCTTTAAACCAGTTACTGAACTTCTTTAAACCAGTTACTGAACTTCTTTAAACCAGTTACTGAACTTCTTTAAACCAGTTACTGAACGTCTTTAAACCAGTTACTGAACTTCTTTAAACCAGTTACTGAACTTCTTTAAACCAGTTACTGAACGTCTTTAAACCAGTTACTGAACTTCTTTAAACCAGTTACTGAACGTCTTTAAACCAGTTACTGAACTTCTTTAAACCAGTTACTGAACTTCTTTAAACCAGTTACTGAACTTCTTTAAACCAGTTACTGAACTTCTTTAAACCAGTTACTGAACGTCTTTAAACCAGTTACTGAACTTTAAACCAGTTACTGAACGTCTTTAAACCAGTTACTGAACTTCTTTAAACCAGTTACTGAACTTCTTTAAACCAGTTACTGAACTTCTTTAAACCAGTTACTGAACTTCTTTAAACCAGTTACTGAACGTCTTTAAACCAGTTACTGAACTTTAAACCAGTTACTGAACGTCTTTAAACCAGTTACTGAACTTTAAACCAGTTACTGAACTTCTTTAAACCAGTTACTGAACTTCTTTAAACCAGTTACTGAACTTCTTTAAACCAGTTACTGAACGTCTTTAAACCAGTTACTGAACTTCTTTAAACCAGTTACTGAACGTCTTTAAACCAGTTACTGAACTTCTTTAAACCAGTTACTGAACGTCTTTAAACCAGTTACTGAACTTCTTTAAACCAGTTACTGAACTTCTTTAAACCAGTTACTGAACTTCTTTAAACCAGTTACTGAACTTCTTTAAACCAGTTACTGAACTTTAAACCAGTTACTGAACGTCTTTAAACCAGTTACTGAACTTTAAACCAGTTACTGAACTTCTTTAAACCAGTTACTGAACTTCTTTAAACCAGTTACTGAACTTTAAACCAGTTACTGAACTTCTTTAAACCAGTTACTGAACTTCTTTAAACCAGTTACTGAACTTCTTTAAACCAGTTACTGAACTTCTTTAAACCAGTTACTGAACGTCTTTAAACCAGTTACTGAACTTCTTTAAACCAGTTACTGAACGTCTTTAAACCAGTTACTGAACGTCTTTAAACCAGTTACTGAACTTTAAACCAGTTACTGAACTTCTTTAAACCAGTTACTGAACTTCTTTAAACCAGTTACTGAACTTCTTTAAACCAGTTACTGAACGTCTTTAAACCAGTTACTGAACTTCTTTAAACCAGTTACTGAACTTCTTTAAACCAGTTACTGAACGTCTTTAAACCAGTTACTGAACTTCTTTAAACCAGTTACTGAACTTCTTTAAACCAGTTACTGAACTTCTTTAAACCAGTTACTGAACGTCTTAAAACCAGTTACTGAACGTCTTTAAACCAGTTACTGAACTTCTTTAAACCAGTTACTGAACGTCTTAAAACCAGTTACTGAACGTCTTTAAACCAGTTACTGAACTTCTTTAAACCAGTTACTGAACTTCTTTAAACCAGTTACTGAACTTCTTTAAACCAGTTACTGAACATCTTTAAACCAGTTACTGAACTTCTTTAAACCAGTTACTGAACTTCTTTAAACCAGTTACTGAACTTCTTTAAACCAGTTACTGAACTTCTTTAAACCAGTTACTGAACTTCTTTAAACCAGTTACTGAACTTCTTTAAACCAGTTACTGAACTTCTTTAAACCAGTTACTGAACGTCTTTAAACCAGTTACTGAACTTCTTTAAACCAGTTACTGAACGTCTTTAAACCAGTTACTGAACTTCTTTAAACCAGTTACTGAACGTCTTTAAACCAGTTACTGAACTTCTTTAAACCAGTTACTGAACATCTTTAAACCAGTTACTGAACGTCTTTAAACCAGTTACTGAACTTTAAACCAGTTACTGAACGTCTTTAAACCAGTTACTGAACTTTAAACCAGTTACTGAACTTCTTTAAACCAGTTACTGAACTTCTTTAAACCAGTTACTGAACTTCTTTAAACCAGTTACTGAACGTCTTTAAACCAGTTACTGAACTTCTTTAAACCAGTTACTGAACGTCTTTAAACCAGTTACTGAACATCTTTAAACCAGTTACTGAACTTCTTTAAACCAGTTACTGAACTTCTTTAAACCAGTTACTGAACGTCTTTAAACCAGTTACTGAACATCTTTAAACCAGTTACTGAACTTCTTTAAACCAGTTACTGAACGTCTTAAAACCAGTTACTGAACGTCTTTAAACCAGTTACTGAACTTCTTTAAACCAGTTACTGAACTTCTTTAAACCAGTTACTGAACTTCTTTAAACCAGTTACTGAACTTCTTTAAACCAGTTACTGAACTTCTTTAAACCAGTTACTGAACTTCTTTAAACCAGTTACTGAACGTCTTTAAACCAGTTACTGAACTTCTTTAAACCAGTTACTGAACGTCTTTAAACCAGTTACTGAACTTCTTTAAACCAGTTACTGAACGTCTTTAAACCAGTTACTGAACTTTAAACCAGTTACTGAACGTCTTTAAACCAGTTACTGAACTTTAAACCAGTTACTGAACTTCTTTAAACCAGTTACTGAACATCTTTAAACCAGTTACTGAACGTCTTTAAACCAGTTACTGAACTTTAAACCAGTTACTGAACGTCTTTAAACCAGTTACTGAACTTTAAACCAGTTACTGAACTTCTTTAAACCAGTTACTGAACTTCTTTAAACCAGTTACTGAACTTTAAACCAGTTACTGAACTTCTTTAAACCAGTTACTGAACTTCTTTAAACCAGTTACTGAACGTCTTTAAACCAGTTACTGAACTTCTTTAAACCAGTTACTGAACTTCTTTAAACCAGTTACTGAACTTCTTTAAACCAGTTACTGAACGTCTTTAAACCAGTTACTGAACGTCTTAAAACCAGTTACTGAACTTCTTTAAACCAGTTACTGAACGTCTTTAAACCAGTTACTGAACTTCTTTAAACCAGTTACTGAACGTCTTTAAACCAGTTACTGAACTTTAAACCAGTTACTGAACTTCTTTAAACCAGTTACTGAACGTCTTTAAACCAGTTACTGAACTTCTTTAAACCAGTTACTGAACTTTAAACCAGTTACTGAACTTCTTTAAACCAGTTACTGAACGTCTTTAAACAAGTTACTGAACTTCTTTAAACCAGTTACTGAACTTCTTTAAACCAGTTACTGAACTTCTTTAAACCAGTTACTGAACGTCTTTAAACCAGTTACTGAACGTCTTTAAACCAGTTACTGAACGTCTTTAAACCAGTTACTGAACTTCTTTAAACCAGTTACTGAACGTCTTTAAACCAGTTACTGAACTTCTTTAAACCAGTTACTGAACGTCTTTAAACCAGTTACTGAACGTCTTTAAACCAGTTACTGAACTTCTTTAAACCAGTTACTGAACGTCTTTAAACCAGTTACTGAACGTCTTTAAACCAGTTACTGAACTTCTTTAAACCAGTTACTGAACGTCTTTAAACCAGTTACTGAACGTCTTTAAACCAGTTACTGAACGTCTTTAAACCAGTTACTGAACGTCTTTAAACCAGTTACTGAACTTTAAACCAGTTACTGAACTTCTTTAAACCAGTTACTGAACGTCTTTAAACCAGTTACTGAACATCTTTAAACCAGTTACTGAACGTCTTTAAACCAGTTACTGAACGTCTTTAAACCAGTTACTGAACATCTTTAAACCAGTTACTGAACGTCTTTAAACCAGTTACTGAACTTCTTTAAACCAGTTACTGAACGTCTTTAAACCAGTTACTGAACATCTTTAAACCAGTTACTGAACTTCTTTAAACCAGTTACTGAACATCTTTAAACCAGTTACTGAACTTCTTTAAACCAGTTACTGAACATCTTTAAACCAGTTACTGAACTTCTTTAAACCAGTTACTGAACATCTTTAAACCAGTTACTGAACTTCTTTAAACCAGTTACTGAACATCTTTAAACCAGTTACTGAACTTCTTTAAACCAGTTACTGAACATCTTTAAACCAGTTACTGAACATCTTTAAACCAGTTACTGAACATCTTTAAACCAGTTACAGTCAGTATATGTTCTCAGTGTAAATAATAAACAATAAATAATAACGATCAATAACGTCTACTTCTCGTCTGAAAAGGGGCGTCGGCCGAGACGTTCACATATTGGCACTTAACTTGATTAAAAATATGAGCGCTGCTTTAATAGACCGTGGGCGGGGCTGTGAGCCAGGCCACGCCCCCTGTACTCACTTTCCCATCATGCAACAGGTACAGTTTTAACAGTCAAACATCTTTTCGGCGTCCCTTCAAACAACCTGAAGCTCTCCTTGTCACAAGACGAAGGGACACACACACACACACACACACACACACACACACACACACACACCTTTTTGTACAAATCTGTGATCACAGGATGGAAACCGGCGAAGGTTTGTAGCACCAACGAAGAAGAAGACGCCCTCAAGCGGGGCGAGAGGCAGTTTGGCAAAACAACAAGGTGACGTTACCGTGACGACAGAGGGTCAAAGTCCTCCACCAACAAAGAAGAAAAGGATGAGCGAATTTAAATTAAACATTTAATTCACAGTCTGTTTTGTTTAGAGCTGTTAATAACATAATAATAAAAACAACATATTATTGATCGATCAATTAGCAGAAGATGCTAAATAAATGGACACGGCAAAACATTTGAAGACATAAAAAACATAATAATCAGCAAATAATAATGTTGTGTTTTTGTTGTATTGAGAACTTTGGGACTCATCTTATCCTAAATGTGTCCTTTATTTTGAAAAATGCAGTCCCGTTTGACTGGGTTCTACTTCCTGGTTGGACTCTGGGTTCTACTTCCTGGTCTGACAATAATTACGTTGGCACAGGAAACTTTAAAATTGTAATAAACAGCTGATATTTCACCACAAATCATACGAGCAGCTTTTTCCAATTGATAAAATAAATCACATTTCAGGTTTTGTTGTTTCCTGTAACTTTAAAGGATTTAGGATTTATTATAAAAACCATAAACAAACATTTAACTCCGTGAGCCGCATTAAAAAAAAAAAAAAACCCCACTGAGCATCAGATTCCAGACGAGGCAACGTCACCTTGCTGATGGGCGCCTGGCAACATGTAGCGACGGCTAAGCTAAGCTAGCAGGCTAGCCGCGGCGACAGAAGCTAATTAGCGTCTGCAGCGCTACCGTAGCTTTGTGCTTGGAACCATCGGTTCTCCGAATCTACTTTCAAACGACTGAAACACCGTCTCACTGAGGTCGGACGGGTTCTTTGTTTCCTTCTGATGAAGTTTGTCGATACATTAAATAAAAAATAAATAAACATGTTTTTAGGGTTTTCATCAAGCTCCCGTGTTACGTGAAGGGTTTTTAAAAGAAAATCGCAAGTTCGATCAAACGTTCAATTTGCAGATCCAAATTTGTTTTAGTTTTTTTCTGTAGTTTATCTTGTATACCGACGGTGTTACAGATTGGAGCCTCCTCCTCGAATAGACTATCTTTGGTCGAGTGCAGAAATCGAATCCAGAAACCTGATTGTTTTGTCCATTAAACTCTGCGTCTGTACTTAAATACTTTAAATATAAATGACTGAAAGAAAACGAGCCTTTAAACTACAAACATGGCCGCCTTCCACCACAGACTTGGACCCGACATCTGAAGTGTTTGTGAGCAGCTTTAAACAACGAACGATGAACTTTCTAATGTTGAAACAACCGGGATGAATGAATGAATTCATGTGGCTCATCTGACTGACACACACACACACACACACACACACACACACACACAGGAGCTCTTTAACGAGAGCGTGGCTTCGATTCACTCGTCAAAGACTCTTTGTTGACTTCTTAAACGCTTTAAAACATTTTCTTTTGTTTCGTTAAACTCGGGTTTTAAATGTTTTATAATTCTGCAGCTTTTCTGTATCCGAAGGTGAATGGAGGCGGAGCTCCATTAGAGACATTGTTTTCATGTTCAGCACGAAGAGCCTTCACAAGGCTCTGACCCGTAGTACCTTCTGGATTCAATCCTGTAACCTTGTCTCCTTCCACCTTCCCTCCTTCCTTTGCATCACTCCTTTTGTTTTTCCTCTGCTCAGCACAGAGAGTCCGTTAGGAGACGAGGAGGCAAGAGGGGAGGATTCGAGGAGTCGTTCTTCTGGTTTCTGACGAGTGCAACGAGATGGAAGAGAGCGGCGATGAGGGGGCGTGGCTTCATTTATCCTCCGATTGGCTCTCTGCCGCCGCCAATCTGGGATTTCCACCAATAAAGAAGAGGAGAGAAGTAAGGGGGCGGGGTTTATCTCGCAGGTGAGGTAAAAGCTGAGTGAGAGCTGATAAAATAAAATAAATAAAATAAAAAGAGGAGGAGGAGGAGCTAGTGTGCCTCTGTCTTTGAGGAGGCGCTGCCCTCTGCCTCCTCCTCGCTCTTCATCACCGTGACGGAGCAGACGGAGGAAGAGGAGGAAGAGGAAGGGTTGACGTGCAGCTCCACCGGCGTCAGCGTTATCTCCACCTCCCCCCGCTCCTCGTGCAGCGTGGGCAGAGGAAGGGGGTGGAGGTGTGGAGGAGCAGCCGAGTTGTTGTTGCTCGGCCTCGGGGCTTTCTGGATGACCTCCACCATCTGGGTGCGTCCCGCCGCCGCCAGCTCCCAGCCGGGGTTCCCCGCCGCGCTCTGGAAGAGCAGCAGCGGGCGGCCGCGGCGGTCCGGTTCCACCGCCGCGGCCGCCTGACACTGCACCACCACGCCGCGGTGCTCCATCAGCCTGTGGCCCTGACTCAGAACCAGCCCCGGCTGGTCCTGGATCACCAGCTCCAGTACCGGCTGCGAGGAGGAGGAGGAGGAGGAGGAGGAGGAGGAGGAGGAGGAGGAGGAAGAGGCCTTCTGGATGACGCCGCCGGTCAGGGAGGGGATGATGGGCGGGTGGGGGGGGGGGCTTGGGAGAAAGAGCGGCGGGGGGAGGTGGAGGAAGGGCGTCCTCGGGCCGGGGTTTCCTCGGGCGACCGCGTTTCCGTTTCACCGGCGGAGCGGCGGACACTCCGACGGCGGTGCCGCTGCCTGACGCCACCGCCTCTGGGGGGCGCTTGTTGCCGTTCCCCCGCGGTTTCTGCACCACCGAGGTGGGGGCCGCAGCAGCGTGCTGAGGAAGAGGAGGAGGAAGCGGGGGAGGAAGAGGCGGCGGGGAGGCGATCTTCTCCCGTTCGTACGACAGACAGCCCGGAGGCAGGATCATCACCGGGACGGGCCCGCCCTGCTGCTGGGGCAGCGCCGCCATTGCAATGACCTTCACCCCCCCGGCACCGGGGGCGTCTTTGGGGGCCAGCGAGGGCGGAGAGGAGCGGACGGAGAGCTGGGTCTTATCCGGGATGGAGCTCCGGGGGAGGATTCTGGGTAACTGCTTCATGAAGGCCTCCACCTGCATCACAGGAAGTTACTTATTGATCTGTTATTGATCATCAAACGAAGTCTGACCGCTAACAGAAACTCTTTTCTCGTAAAAACGTACCGCCGGACGCAGCGAGGAAGAGGAAGAGGAGGAGGAGGGCGGAGCGTCCAGGCAGGAAGCCTTGGCTGCTGCAGACGGTCTGTCTGCCAACGCCGACTTCAGTGAAGACGAGGACGAAGAAGAGTCTCCAAGTTCCTTCTGCGGACAGACAGGAAGTGGCGATTAGCAGACAGGAAGTGGCGATAAGCAAACAGGAAGTGGAGATAAGCAAACAGGTAGTGGTGATTAGCAGGAAGTGGTGATAAGCAGACAGGCAGGAAGTGGTGATAAGCAGACAGGAAGTGGTGATTAGCAGACAGGAAGTGGCGATTAGCAGACAGGAAGTGGTGATTAGCAGGAAGTGGTGATAAGCAGACAGGCAGGAAGTGGTGATTAGCAGACAGAAAGTGGTGATTAGCAGACAGGAAGTGGCGATTAGCCGACAGGTAGTGGCGATTAGCAGACAGGAAG
>NC_046976.1:21859089-21966589 GCF_009769545.1 Cyclopterus lumpus | reverse complement strand
ACTAAGCTAGAACCGGTTCCCCTTCAGAACCAGGTTTCTTGGGGGGCGTCCCAGACGTCATCTAATAAAAAGGTCTCACCTCTTGTCTCCGGAGCTCGGTCCAGAGGGCAGCTGGAGGTACAGGTACAGCTTATCGTTGTCAGAGAAACGCTGAACATCTTGCTGTGGAAGAACACACACACACACCTGAGCACTGAGCTGATACACACACACACACACACCTGAGCACTGAGCTGATACACACACACACACACCTGAGCACTGAGCTGATACACACACACACAAACACCTGAGCACTGAGCTGATACACACACACACACACACCTGAGCACTGAGCTGATACACACACACACAAACACCTGAGCACTGAGCTGATACACACACACACACACCTGAGCACTGAGCTGATACACACACACACACACCTGAGCACTGAGCTGATACACACACACACACACCTGAGCACTGAGCTGATACACACACACACACCTGAGCACTGAGCTGATACACACACACACACACACACCTGAGCACTGAGCTGATACACACACACACACACACACCTGAGCACTGAGCTGATACACACACACACACACACACACACCTGAGCACTGAGCTGATACACACACACACACCTGAGCACTGAGCTGATACACACACACACACACACCTGAGCACTGAGCTGATACACACACACACACACCTGAGCACTGAGCTGATACACACACACACACACCTGAGCACTGAGCTGATACACACACACACACACACACCTGAGCACTGAGCTGATACACACACACACACCTGAGCACTGAGCTGATACACACACACACACACACCTGAGCACTGAGCTGATACACACACACACACACCTGAGCACTGAGCTGATACACACACACACACACACACCTGAGCACTGAGCTGATACACACACACACACACACCTGAGCACTGAGCTGATACACACACACACACACACCTGAGCACTGAGCTGATACACACACACACACACACACACCTGAGCACTGAGCTGATACACACACACACACACACCTGAGCACTGAGCTGATACACACACACACACACCTGAGCACTGAGCTGATACACACACACACACACACCTGAGCACTGAGCTGATACACACACACACACCTGAGCACTGAGCTGATACACACACACACACACACACACCTGAGCACTGAGCTGATACACACACACACACACACACACACCTGAGCACTGAGCTGATACACACACACACACCTGAGCACTGAGCTGATACACACACACACACACACCTGAGCACTGAGCTGATACACACACACACACCTGAGCACTGAGCTGATACACACACACACACACACCTGAACACTGAGCTGATACACACACACACACACACACCTGAACACTGAGCTGATACACACACACACACACACCTGAACACTGAGCTGATACACACACACACACCTGAGCACTGAGCTGATACACACACACACACACACCTGAACACTGAGCTGATACACACACACACACACACCTGAACACTGAGCTGATACACACACACACACACACCTGAGCACTGAGCTGATACACACACACAGTTCTTACCAGGATCTGGTCCACTTTGGTCTGAACACTTTTCCTGCAACACAGAGAAAGACTTCATCACATATATGACACCCGCAGGGTGTCATATATGTGATGAATATATGTATATATATATATATATGTGTAACCCTAACCCTCTAACCGCAGGGTGTCCAAGACTGAGTTGAACCAGACGTCAGTAATCAGGATAGTTGAACCAGACTTCAGTAGTCAGGAGAGTTGAACCAGACTTCAGTAATCAGGATAGTTGAACCAGACTTCAGTAATCAGGATAGTTGAACCAGACTTCAGTAATCAGGATAGTTGAACCAGACTTCAGTAATCAGGAGAGTTGAACCAGACTTCAGTAATCAGGATAGTTGAACCAGACTTCAGTAGTCAGGAGAGTTGAACCAGACTTCAGTAATCAGGATAGTTGAACCAGACTTCAGTAATCAGGATAGTTGAACCAGACTTCAGTAATCAGGATAGTTGAACCAGACTTCAGTAATCAGGATAGTTGAACCAGACTTCAGTAATCAGGAGAGTTGAACCAGACTTCAGTCCTCAGGATAGTTGAACCAGACTTCAGTAATCAGGATAGTTGAATCAGACTTCAGTAATCAGGATAGTTGAACCAGACTTCAGTAATCAGGATAGTTGAACCAGACTTCAGTAATCAGGATAGTTGAACCAGACTTCAGTAATCAGGAGAGTTGAACCAGACTTCAGTCCTCAGGATAGTTGAACCAGACTTCAGTAATCAGGAGAGTTGAACCAGACTTCAGTAATCAGGATAGTTGAACCAGACTTCAGTAATCAGGATAGTTGAACCAGACTTCAGTAATCAGGATAGTTGAACCAGACTTCAGTAGTCAGGATAGTTGAACCAGACTTCAGTAATCAGGATAGTTGAACCAGACTTCAGTAATCAGGATAGTTGATCCAGACTTCAGTAGTCAGGATAGTTGAACCAGACTTCAGTAATCAGGATAGTTGAACCAGACTTCAGTCCTCAGGATAGTTGAACCAGACTTCAGTAGTCAGGATAGTTGAACCAGACTTCAGTCCTCAGGATAGTTGAACCAGACTTCAGTAATCAGGAGAGTTGAACCAGACTTCAGTAATCAGGATAGTTGATCCAGACTTCAGTAGTCAGGATAGTTGAACCAGACTTCAGTAATCAGGAGAGTTGAACCAGACTTCAGTAATCAGGATAGTTGAACCAGACTTCAGTAATCAGGATAGTTGAACCAGACTTCAGTAATCAGGATAGTTGAACCAGACTTCAGTAATCAGGATAGTTGAACCAGACTTCAGTAATCAGGATAGTTGAACCAGACGTCAGTAATCAGGATAGTTGAACCAGACTTCAGTAATCAGGAGAGTTGAACCAGACTTCAGTAATCAGGATAGTTGAACCAGACTTCAGTAATCAGGATAGTTGAACCAGACTTCAGTAATCAGGATAGTTGAACCAGACTTCAGTAATCAGGATAGTTGAACCAGACGTCAGTAATCAGGATAGTTGAACCAGACTTCAGTAATCAGGAGAGTTGAACCAGACTTCAGTAATCAGGAGAGTTGAACCAGACTTCAGTAATCAGGATAGTTGAACCAGACTTCAGTAATCAGGATAGTTGAACCAGTGTTTGTTTGTTTACAGTGTCCGTGTTTGTTTGTTTACATGTTTGTTTGTTTACAGTGTGTGGTGAAGAGTATCTCAGGACTTACGAGATGTTGCTCTTGAGTTTCTGCAGCAGCATGCTGGGCTCCGTGTCGCCCTCCCCCGCCTCCAGAGTGCCGTCCCCCCTCCGGGAGGCCTCGACCCGCTGGTCCTCCGACATCTGGACCGACTAACTGGTGCTGAGCAGTCGCGGCATCTGAGGAGGAGGAGCTGATTCTAATGACAAATATACTTTTATATATATATATATATACACATGCTACAATATCCTATATAAACTACACACAATCATTTACACATTTGATTATTTATCAACTCCTCAAACGCTGATTTTCTTCTGTCGTCATGAACTGAAAACATCGGAAGTCCAGTTACCCGTTAGTACTACTACTACTACTACTACTACTACTATACTACTACTACTACTACTACTACTACTACTACTATACTACTACTACTACTACTACTACTACTACTACTACTAACCAGGGGTGCCATTACCCGTTACTACTACTACTACTACTACTAGTCAGGGGTGCCATTACCCGTTACTACTACTACTACTAACCAGGGGCGCCATTACCCGTTACTACTACTACTACTACTACTACTACTACTACTACTACTAACCAGGGGTGCCATTACCCGTTACTACTACTACTACTACTACTAACCAGGGGTGCCATTACCCGTTACTACTACTACTACTACTACTAGTCAGGGGTGCCATTACCCGTTACTACTACTACTACTAACCAGGGGCGCCATTACCCGTTACTACTACTAGTCAGGGGCGCCATTACCCGTTACTACTACTAGTCAGGGGCGCCATTACCCGTTACTACTACTACTACTACTACTACTACTAGTCAGGGGTGCCATTACCCGTTACTACTACTACTACTACTACTACTACTACTAGTCAGGGGTGCCATTACCCGTTACTACTACTACTACTAACCAGGGGTGCCATTACCCGTTACTACTACTATTACTAACCAGGGGCGCCATTACCCGTTACTACTACTACTACTACTACTACTACTACTAGTCAGGGGTGCCATTACCCGTTACTACTACTACTACTAACCAGGGGTGCCATTACCCGTTACTACTACTATTACTAACCAGGGGCGCCATTACCCGTTACTACTACTACTACTACTACTACTACTACTAGCCAGGGGTGCCATTACTTGCTACTACTACTACTACTACTACTAGTCAGGGGTGCCATTACCCGTTACTACTACTACTACTACTACTACTACTACTAGTCAGGGGTGCCATTACCCGTTACTACTACTACTACTACTACTAGTCAGGGGTGCCATTACCCGTTACTACTACTACTACTAACCAGGGGCGCCATTACCCGTTACTACTACTACTACTACTACTACTACTACTAGCCAGGGGTGCCATTACTTGCTACTACTACTACTACTACTACTAGTCAGGGGTGCCATTACCCGTTACTACTACTACTACTACTACTACTACTACTACTAACCAGGGGCGCCATTACCCGTTACTACTACTACTACTACTAGTCAGGGGTGCCATTACCCGTTACTACTACTACTACTAGCCAGGGGAGCCATTACCCGTTACTACTACTACTACTACTAGCCAGGGGTGCCATTACTTGCTACTACTACTACTACTACTAGCCAGGGGGGCCATTACCCGTTACTACTACTACTACTAGTCAGGGGCGCCATTACCCGTTACTACTACTACTACTACTAGCCAGGGGTGCCATTACCCGTTACTACTACTACTACTACTACTACTAGCCAGGGGTGCCATTACTTGCTACTACTACTACTACTACTACTACTACTACTACTACTAGTCAGGGGTGCCATTACTTGTTACTACTACTACTACTACTACTACTAGTCAGGGGTGCCATTACTTGTTACTACTACTACTACTACTACTACTAGTCAGGGGTGCCATTACCCGTTACTACTACTACTACTACTAGCCAGGGGTGCCATTACTTGCTACTACTACTACTACTACTAGCCAGGGGGGCCATTACCCGTTACTACTACTACTACTAGTCAGGGGCGCCATTACCCGTTACTACTACTACTACTACTAGCCAGGGGTGCCATTACCCGTTACTACTACTACTACTACTACTACTAGCCAGGGGTGCCATTACTTGCTACTACTACTACTACTACTACTACTACTACTACTACTAGTCAGGGGTGCCATTACTTGTTACTACTACTACTACTATTACTACTACTACTACTAGCCAGGGGTGCCATTACTTGCTACTACTACTACTAGCCAGGGGTGCCATTACCTGTTACTACTACTACTACTACTACTAACCAGGGGCGCCATTACCCGTTACTACTACTACTACTAGTCAGGGGCGCCATTACCCGTTACTACTACTACTACTACTAGCCAGGGGTGCCATTACCCGTTACTACTACTACTACTACTACTACTACTAGCCAGGGGTGCCATTACTTGCTACTACTACTACTACTACTACTACTACTACTAGTCAGGGGTGCCATTACTTGTTACTACTACTACTACTACTACTACTACTAGTCAGGGGCGCCATTACCCGTTACTACTACTACTACTAGTCAGGGGTGCCATTACCCGTTACTACTACTACTACTAGCCAGGGGCGCCATTACCCGTTACTACTACTACTACTAGTCAGGGGTGCCATTACCCGTTACTACTACTACTACTACTACTAACCAGGGGTGCCATTACTTGCTACTACTACTACTACTACTACTAGTCAGGGGCGCCATTACCCGTTACTACTACTACTACTAACCAGGGGTGCCATTACTTGCTACTACTACTACTACTAGTCAGGGGGGCCATTACACGTTACTACTACTACTACTAGTCAGGGGCGCCATTACTTGCTACTACTACTACTACTACTACTAGTCAGGGGTGCCATTACCCGTTACTACTACTACTACTACTACTACTACTAGTCAGGGGCGCCATTACTTGCTACTACTACTACTACTACTACTAGTCAGGGGCGCCATTACCCGTTACTACTACTACTACTACTACTACTACTACTACTACTACTACTAGTCAGGGGCGCCATTACCCGTTACTACTACTACTACTACTACTACTACTAGTCAGGGGCGCCATTACTTGCTACTACTACTACTACTACTACTACTACTACTACTAGTCAGGGGTGCCATTACTTGCTACTACTACTACTACTACTAGTCAGGGGCGCCATTACCCGTTACTACTACTACTACTACTACTACTAGTCAGGGGTGCCATTACCCGTTACTACTACTACTACTACTACTAGCCAGGGGTGCCATTACTTGCTACTACTACTAGTCAGGGGCGCCATTACCCGTTACTACTACTACTACTACTACTACTAGTCAGGGGCGCCATTACCCGTTATTACTACTACTACTACTACTACTAGTCAGGGGCGCCATTACTTGCTACTACTACTACTACTACTACTACTACTAGTCAGGGGCGCCATTACCCGTTACTACTACTACTACTACAACTACTAGTCAGGGGTGCCATTACCCGTTACTACTACTAGTCAGGGGTGCCATTACTTGCTACTACTACTACTACTACTAGTCAGGGGTGCCATTACCCGTTACTACTACTACTACTACAACTACTAGTCAGGGGTGCCATTACCCGTTACTACTACTACTACTACTACTACTACTAGTCAGGGGAGCTACCTGTTACTATTTCTAACGGGGGCGGGCGTTACACCTTACTACCACTAACCGGTGGGGGGGGGGCCGTTACACGTTACTACTACTAACCGGGGGGAGGGCATGTTTTCTCGGGTGCGAAACACAACCTGCCGCCGGTCTCCCTCCGTAGCTACAGTTAGCTAGCGATGCAGACTTGACAGCCGCCCCCCTCCATGCCTCATGACTGGTTACAGCGAGGAGAGCCGGTGGTCATGTGTCACACACACACACACGCAACGACTGTCACACACACACACACACCAACATGTTACTGCCGAGCTAACTGGTTAGCCGACCGATCAACAGCGTTAGATCACCAAGGTTTTAATACGAACTGAGGTAACAACACCCGAAAGTCGTAGGAGCCGAGAATACTGTGTCTCGTGCAGTGAATACTGCTAACTGCTAGCTGCTAACCAGCTAACTAGTCTAGCTGGGCTGTTAGCGGCTAGCTTTAGCTAGCAGGCGCCATTAAACGTGTTTTACACGCTATTCTTGTTAGAAAAATATTTCCCGGTAATAGATTATTTATTCTGTTATTAACGAGTGATCGAGTCGGTGAGTCGCGTTTGAGTATTTATTTTTAAAAAGAAAAAGAAAGTACCTGAGCCAAGATACAGCAAAAATCCCCTTCAGATGTTTTTGTGATTGGCCGACTCCGTTATGTCTGCCTGACTACAAAGCCGACGTCTCTTCCGATTGGTCAGCCGTCGCAAATCTACCCGGATACCGAAAACAGGTGAAATTCCATTCGTCGAGCGGAATTATTTTTCTCACGGGGATTATTTTGATTGGACCCGGTTACCTGGTCTGCCCAGTTACAAAACAGATGAATCGATCTCGCGAAATCTGCCCAGCAACAGCCGCATGTTCTGACTGCGAAAGCGAAAAGTACATTTCATAAACACGTCTGTATGTTGAATATTAAGCATAATTCATATTTACTCTATAAATAAACATTTCTTAAACCATAAACTTCTGATATAACTTGTTTGTTAATTTAAACCAGACATGAAAACATTTATTGTAGATTGCAGTTAAATATTAACACAAATCATAATAGAATAATTTTACTACATGTTCTTTATGAAAACATGTTTAAAGCTATGAGACCTGTTAAACCTCGAGATTAACCACAGGATGTAGCTAGTATATAATGTACATCATTAATGTTTCTCGGAAAAAATACTTTTTCATTAACAGTTCAAGGATTTAAAGTGTTGACGACATTCATTTGTACAAAACAAATAAAACCAGAAAAATCACCCATTATTTGGATTTATCACATTTATTTTCCGTTATACAAAAGTTACAATGAGCATCAGAAAAAAAAAAAACTAGACTGAAAGATAAGTTGCAGCTGTCGTTGGAGATGCTGCTCGTCTTCATCAGCCGCTGCTCGTCTTCATCAGCTGCTGCTCGTCTTCATTCAAACCCGCTGCACAGAAACAAAAACACAAGGAGGAACTTAACATGATGATGCGTTCAAGCTCTGCTCAGTAGAAAAGAGTGTTGGGTTCGTAAATAAAAAAAGTAATGTGAACTGAAGCTCCACCTCCTTCACAGCTAAAGAAGCTCCGCCTCCAGTGACCTTTGACCTACCTGACCATGTGAGCTATGTCCCAGTTGGTTTCAGAGGACAGAGGACCAATGATCTCCACGCCCGCCTCCGTTACTATGGCGATCTCATGCTGAAATAAAATCTCAAAACTTTTAGTGTGTGTTTAATAATCATTCATGTTATTGATTATGTCATGGTAGTACCTTGTTGTAGGAGCGAGCGTCTCTGTAGTAGAGAACTTTAAGGCAGCGCTCCACCAGCTCACGGGCCTCCTGCTGAGTGATCTCCACCTTGTTCTCCACCACCTCCCTCATCAGAGGCTACACACACACACACACACACACACACACGAATCAGACCGAACTTAAAGAGTATTTTTTTAAACGGTAAAGATTTGGATCAACCGACGCGCTCACCTGAGCCAGGTATGCTCCAAAGCCCGTGGCCACGGTGGGCGCCTCATAGGCCACGCCCAGCTTGTCCACGTAACCCAGGAAACTAGAGGGAGGCAAGAAGACACACTGAATTGTAGCTTATGAACAGAAGAAAATTGCACTTTATTAATACAACACTTTTCCAAACAAACAAAATAAAACTCCCAAAATGAATAAAAACAAATAAATGGCATTAAAAATAAGAAACCGTTTAGAATTTTTTTATTTAAAGTATAAAAGCTCCTCTTGAGGTTTTGGAATGAAGCAGCGCTGGCGGGACCGTATATGTATGCAGAAGAACGATTGTTTTCTCAGACGGACGACTTCTGCTGTTTAATATACGTGATGTTTGTGTACATGTATATCTACACACAAGATTAGAGATATATATATATATATATATGTATGTATGAGATTTATTCAGCAAACATTTTGTTTTGTTATTGAAGCCGTTGTAAATAGATTATTTTAAATGACGACTCAAATGAAAAGGGGGCGCGGCCACTCAGACACAGGAGAAGAGGGAACAGGAAGCCACGCCCACCTCTTGCCGCTGTAGAAGCCTCCGATCACCACGGTGTTCCACAGAGGGTTCATCTTGCTGCGCCGGTTGTACATCACTCGGGTGAGCCAGGAGTGCACCGCCTTGGGGCTGTAGCTGTGGCCGTCGCCCAGCAGCTCCTCGTCGATGCTGCCGGACACAAAGACAACGTCGGCACGCAGCATTGATCACCGATCCACCATGACATGAACCCGTGTGTGTGCGGGCGGCGTTTCTGCCGGCTTACACCATCTGTTCGATGATATGCTTGAGGTGCTGGTAGTCGGCGTAGTCTCCCGAAGCTCCCAGGATGGTGTTGTCGTTCACCTGGGAGAGCAAACAAACGCTGTTAACAAACACATCCACGACAACACATGAACAACAACAACAAACACACGGCCCGCCTCACCTTCATGAGGCGCGACACGTTCCTGAAGCGAGCCAGCGAGCCGTAGGAGCCCAACATGTCCGCCGCGATGATGACACCACCGGTGAACTTCACGCCGAGCACCGAGGTCCCGGTTACCATGGGGTTCCTGTGCGGGGGAGGGTCACCGATTACAAGATCAATACGAAATATTAATAACCGGAAGACGGGTTGAGTGGATAATTAGTTTAGAAACCTCTGCCCTGTTTTACACGGATTGATCGCACATTACATAACATGACATGTCATTTAGCTGACGCTTACAATAAGTGCATTAAACCATGAGTCCAAACTCAGAACAACAAGAATCAAGAAAGTACAATTTCTTCAATAACGTTAAACTACAGAGTGCTATCAGTAAGAGACATTTAAGTGCTACTAAAGTGCTAACCAAAGTGCTATCGGTAAGAGACATTTAAGTGCTGCTAAAGTGTTAAACTACAAAGTGTTAAACTACAAAGTGCTATCGGTAAGGGACATTTAAGTGCTACTAAAGTGCTAAACTACAAAGTGCTATCGGTAAGGGACATTTAAGTGCTACTAAAGTGCTAAACTACAAAGTGCTATCGGTAAGGGACATTTAAGTGCTACTAAAGTGCTAACCAAAGTGCTATCGGTAAGAGACATTTAAGTGCTCTTACTGATGGCAATGGAGGTGACTTTCATTTCCATCCGTGTCAAATAAACAACGTTTATATTTTATGAATACATCAACTATTTTTCTGATGATCAACTAATCGATCAATTAGCAGGTACAGCTTCACAATGAGTGATTGATTACGTAACATTAAAATATTTTCATTAAAATTGGAGCCTTCAAAAATAGAGTCCGCTAACATTAATTCACTTTTAAATATATTATATTAAACTGGCGTTTAAGTAAATCTTTAACAATATACATCAATACATATGCTTATATATATATATCAATATGTACTTTGTTATTAATATAGATTATATATATTAGGTTGTATTACTCAAACATTAATAACCTGCTCTGTTGTTCTAATGTTTCAGAAACACATTTTAAAAGAGTTTCATCTGCAGTGACCCGGCAGTTAGCTTAGCAACAGTTAGCTCCTCCATGATGATGCAGCACAGAACGCGAACCGAAACCCGGTGGACCGGAAGACCCGGTCCGCTGACCCGGTTCCGTTGGTTCGGATGACTCACAGTGTGTGTTTGACCGGCTCGCATGATGTGCGCGGCCCGCTGCGGCCACCGGGGAACGAGTAGAACTGCCCGGGCTTTGGTCCGTTCTCCCAGAAACTCAGCTTCAAGCCGCTCGACTCCATGTTGGAAGATGCTTTGCCGGAAGTGACGCCACGGCATCTTCTTGTTCCGGTGAACCGGGCTGACGTCACAGAGCGGTGCTTCACCGCCGCCTGCTGGCCGACATACGTTACACACTAATGTTGTTTTAAAAAAGTAATTCATTTGAAAGTATCAAAAACATTATTTTATTATAACTCCCCCAGTATGTAATGGATACCAATACAACAGAGTAATATGTTGTATTAATATCCATTAATACGTAATATTAGTATCTATACTAATACCAACTATTACATTACATTTCATTTGCCCTGGTCCAGCCCCTAGATATGCTGCTATAGGCTTATAGCAGCAAATCCTGAGGTTCCTGAACGCATCACTCTCTCTTCCGGTAAGCGTATTGCATCACTTCCAGTTACCAGTTTAGCAGCTTGCGATGTCTCCCCCTCCCTCTTGCTCAGAGTGTCTCATGTAGAGCTATTCCTCTGCCTCCCTTAATGATAACGGTACATGCAACAAGTGTAGTTCATTTGCTGGTTGGAGGCAGTTCTAAGTGGGTTAGATGCACGGCTCCGCACCATTGAAGCTCAGACAGTTACGCTAGTTAGCCCGCCTCCCCCCATAGCCGGTGCGGAGCCTTTAGCATTAGCCTCTGTTAGCTGTCCACCGGCAGCCCCCGAGCAGCCGGATGGCTGGGTGACTGTTCCAAGGGGTTTTAAGTCTAAACAGAAGCCCACTGAGCACCGCCAACCTCTTCACGTTTCGAACCAGTTTTCCCCACTCAGCGACGCACCCGCTGAGAAACCCACTCTGGTTATAGGTAGCTCCATAGTCAGAAACGTGAAGATAGGGAAGCCAGGGACCAAAGTCATATGCATCCCGGGGGCCAGAGCGGGCGACATTGAATCTTGTTTAAAACTGCTGGCTAAAGATGAGCGTAGTTACAGTAAGATTATAATACACGCCGGCGGTAATGACTCCCGACTGCGGCGGTCGGAGGTCACTAAAATGAATGTGGAATCGGTGTGTACTTATGCCAAGACAATGTCGGACACCGTAGTTTTCTCTGGCCCTCTCCCCAATCTGATCAATGATGACATGTATAGCCGCATGTCGTCATTCAACCGCTGGTTGTCCAGGTGGTGCCCAGCAAACAATGTGGGCTACATAGATAACTGGAAGACTTTCTGGGGAAAGCCTGATCTGATGAGTCGAGACGGCATTCATCCCACTTGGGATGGAGCGCGTCTCATTTCTGTGAACATGGCCAAGTTGATTAACGGACTTAATCCATGACCCAGAGTTCAGATCAGGAAGCAGAAGCAGAGTTGTAGTCTTCCACCCTTCTCTGCACTTCCATTGGAGCAGTTACCCACCCTTAACCTTAACTCTATAGAGACTGTGTCTGTCCCACGGCCACTTAAATTAATTAAATCAAAAGTAACCAGAAGAGGAGTCTTACAAAATAACCTCATACAGGTTAACATCACTAAATATTAGATCTCTGTCATCTAAAGCTGTATTAGTAAATGATTTAATATCAGACAATCACATTGATTTATTGTGTCTTACTGAAACCTGGCTGAGCCATGAAGAATATGTCAGCCTAAATGAATCAACTCCTCCAAGTCATATTAATACTCACATTCCTCGAGGCACCGGCCGAGGAGGTGGAGTAGCAGCCATCTTTGACTCAAGCCTATTAATGAATCCTAAACCTAAACTAAACTACAACTCATTTGAAAGCCTTGTTCTTAGTCTTTCACATCCAACCCGGAAAACATTACAGCCAATCCTATTTGTTATACTGTACCGGCCACCAGGTCCATATTCAGAATTTATATCTGAATTTTCAGAGTGTTTATCAAGTTTAGTCCTTAAAACTGATAAGGTTATTATTGTAGGAGATTTTAATATTCATGTGGATATTGACAATGATTCCCTTAGTACTGCATTTATCTCATTGTTGGACTCGATTGGCTTCTGTCAGAGTACAGAAACCCACTCACTGCTTTGGCCACACCCTCCACCTTGTTCTTACATATGGCATTGACATTGAGCATTTGGAGGTCTTCCCACAGAACCCTCTTCTGTCAGACCATTACCTCATAACTTTTGAGTTTATACTCCCGGAGTGTACACCGTTAGTCAAAAGTTTCTACACCAGATGTCTAACTGACAGTGCTGTAGCTACATTTAAAGAAGAGATTCCTTCTGCATTTGATTCAATACCACGTCTCAATGTGACGGAGGACTCCTGTGCTAACTTTAGTCCGTCCCAGATTGATCATCTTGTCGATAGTGCTACAGGCTCACTGAGAATGACACTAGACTCGATAGCCCCACTGAAGAAAAAGACAGTGAGGCAAAGGAGGTTTGCTCCCTGGTAGAACCCTCAGACCCGCGACCTAAAGCAAACTTCACGAAAGCTTTAAAGCATATGGTGTTCCACCAATCTGGAAGAATCACGCTTAGTTTGGCGAGATAGTCTTAAAACATATTAAAAGGCTCTCCGTAATGCCAGAGCAGCCTATTACTCATCAGTAATAGAGAAAAATAAGAACAACCCCAGGGTTCTCTTTAGCACTGTAGCCAGGCTGACAGAGAGTCACAGCTCTGTGGAGCCGTGTATTCCTATAGACCTCAGTAGTAATGACTTCATGAACTTCTTCAATGAAAAGATTTGAACTATTAGAGGCAAGATTGATGATCTCTTGCCCTCAACTACTGCCGATCTGTCATCAAGAGGAGTGGCCTTGGAAACGGCTGTATGCCCTGGTGTATATTTGGATAGCTTTTCTCCCATTAACCTAGACCAATTGTCTTCAACGGTTTCTACTTCTAAACCGTCTACCTGTCTCTTAGACCCCATCCCAACGAGGCTGCTTAAAGACGTGTTGCCTTTAATTGGCACCTCTCTGCTGGATATTGTTAATGTGTCTTTGCTAACAGGCCATGTTCCACATTCCTTCAAAGTAGCTGTAATTAAACCTCTCCTGAAGAAGACCACTCTTAATCCAGAGGTGTTGGCTAACTACAGACCAATCTCTAACCTTCCCTTCCTCTCTAAGATCCTTGAGGAAGTAGTCGCAAATCAGTTGTGTGACTTTCTACATCAGAATAGTTTATTTGAGGAGTTTCAGTCAGGATTTAGAAAACACCACAGCACAGAGACAGCACTGGTGAAAATTACAAATGACCTCCTAATTGCATCAGATAAAGGACTCATCTCTGTACTGGTCTTGTTAGACCTTAGTGCTGATAAAGGACTCATCTCCGTACTGGTATTATTAGACCTTAGTGCTGCGTTCGACACCATTGATCATGACATCCTATTACAGAGACTGGATCAGTCGATTGGCATTTCAGGTACCGCACTAAGTTGGTTTAAATCCTATTTATCAGATCGATCTCAGTTTGTATTTGTAAATGATGAAGCCTCAATGACCACCAACGTTAATCACGGAGTTCCACAAGGTTCTGTGCTTGGACCAATTTTATTTACCTTATATATGCTTCCTTTGGGCAACATTATCAGGAAACACTCCATAAACTTTCATTGCTATGCAGACGATACTCAATTATATCTATGGATCAAACCAGAGGAGACCAGCCAGCTCGCTAAAATTCAAGAATGTCTTAAAGACATAAAAACACGGATGACCTGCAACTTCCTGATGTTAAACTCAGACAAAACTGAAGTTATTTTACTGGCCCTGAACACCTCAGAGATCAATTATCTGGTGATGTGGTTTCTGTAGATGGCATTTCCCTCGCATCCAACACCACTGTAAAGAATCTCTAGTTATCTTTGACCGAGACTTGTCCTTTAACTCTCACGTTAAGCAAATCTCAAGGATTGCATTTTTTCATCTACGTAACATTTCAAAAATCAGGCACATCTTGTCTCAAAAAGATGCAGAAAAGCTGGTTCACGCGTTTGTTACTTCCAGACTAGATTACTGCAACTCCTTATTATCAGGCTGCTCTAATAAGTCTCTTAAATCCCTCCAGTTGATCCAGAATGCTGCAGCTTGTGTACTCACAAAAACTAAGAAAAGAGATCACATGACTCCTGTATTAGCTGCTCCTCACCTACAAAGCCTTGATTGGTGATGCACCATCATATCTTAAGGAGCTTGTAGTACCATATTGCCCCACTAGAGAGCTGCGCTCACTAAATGCGGGGCTACTTGTGGTTCCTAGAGTCCTAAAAAGTAGGATGGGAGCAAGAGCCTTCAGTTATCAAGCTCCTCTTTTATGGAACCAGCTTCCACTTTCAGTCCTGGAGGCAGACACAGTCACCTCATTCAAGAATAGACTTAAGACTTTCCTCTTTAATAGTACTTATAGTTAGGGCTGAATCAGGTTTGCCCTGGTCCAGCCCCTTGATATGCTGCTATAGGCTTATAGGCTGCTGGGGGATGTTTTAGGATACACTGAGCACCTATCTCCTCTTCTCTCTCTCCTTATGGATGAATTTACATCCCTCCATTGCACCTTATTAACTCTGCTTCCTCCCCGGAGTCGTTGTGACTTCACGTCTCATAGGGTCCATTGGACCTGGAGGTGTCTGATGCTGGTGAGCCGGCCTCTCATTGGCCCTGCTGATGCCCCGCCCCCTCCTCTCTACCTCCTTCTGTTTCATGGATTGGAGTTCCATTCATACATTGTCATATTCATAGAATGTGTTGTAACTCTGTAACTCTGTTCATTCTGTACACATGACATCTATTGCATCTGTCCATCCGGGGAGAGGGATCCTCCTCTGTTGCTCTCCTGAAGGTTTCTTCCCCTTTTTCCCTGTGAAAGGTTATTTTTGGGGAGTTTTTCCTGATCCGATGTGAGGTCAAAGGTCAGGGATGTCGTATGGGTACAGATTGTAAAGCCCTCTGAGGCAAATTTGTAATTTGTGATATTGGGCTATACAAAATAAACTGAATTGAAGAGGCTACTGGGGGATGTTTTAGGATACACTGAGCACCTATCTCCTCTTCGCTCTCTCCTTATGGATGAATTTACATCTCTCCATTGCACCTTATTAACTCTGCTTCCTCCCCGGAGTCTTTGTGACTTCACGTCTCATAGGGTCCATTGGACCTGGCGGTGTCTGGATTCAGACCTCAGGATGTTGTGTAGCATGGACCTACAGGGTGTTGTGTAGCATGGACCTACAGGGTGTTGTGTAGCATGGACCTACAGGATGTTGTGTAGCATGGACCTACAGGATGTTGTGTAGCATGGACCTACAGGATGTTGTGTAGCATGGACCTAAAGGATGTTGTGTAGCATGGACCTACAGGATGTTGTGTAGCATGGACCTACAGGATGTTGTGTAGCATGGACCTACAGGGTGTTGTGTAGCATGGACCTACAGGGTGTTGTGTAGCATGGACCTACAGGATGTTGTGTAGCATGGACCTACAGGATGTTGTGTAGCATGGACCTACAGGATGTTGTGTAGCATGGACCTAAAGGATGTTGTGTAGCATGGACCTACAGGATGTTGTGTAGCATGGACCTACAGGATGTTGTGTAGCATGGACCTACAGGGTGTTGTGTAGCATGGACCTACAGGATGTTGTGTAGCATGGACCTACAGGATGTTGTGTAGCATGGACCTACAGGATGTTGTGTAGCATGGACCTACAGGGTGGTGTGTAGCATGGACCTACAGGATGTTGTGTAGCATGGACCTACAGGGTGGTGTGTAGCATGGACCTACAGGATGTTGTGTAGCATGGACGTAGCCATCTTGGTTTCCCACCATCTCCATCTTGTTTTTGGCTGCTGCCATTTTGTTTTTGTCTGTTACCATCTTGTTTTTGGCCATTGCCATCTTGTTAACATGTGTATTAATGAGTGTAAGTGCGAATGTGTGTGAGTAGAACATTTGATCTAGTTATTCATTCCATTTGTGTTGTCTGTGAAATTTGTGACCACAGATACCTTGTTTTTCAAACGTAATCTACCTTGAGTACACAAATGATACACACACAAACACATACATGCAGGTTTGCGTTGTTGCTGTTATTTTATTGGTTCTGATATTTGTTGACACTCTGTTGCTTTTGTCTGATGTCGTCACTCAGGAAAGAACTGGCTCCGCAGTCGCAGCGTTGTCCGCCTCCGGAGAGGATTTCCTGTGACAGAAATCTGAGGAGAGAGGACGTTTCATTTATCTGTAGTTGTAATGTACTTGCGGGGTACTTTTAATATACATGTGATGTATTTGTGGGGTAATTTTGATGTACTTGTGGTGTATTAGAGGGGTACTTGTGTACTAGTGGGGTATTAGTGGGGTACTTGAGTACTATTCGGGTTCTTGTGGGGTACTTGTGTACTAGTGAGGTATGAGTGTGGTACTTGTGTACCAGTGGGGTTCTTGTGGGGTACTTGAGTACTATTCGGGTTCTTGTGGGGTATTAGTGTGGTACTTGTGTACTAGTGGGGTTCTTGTGGTGTATTAGTGGGGTACTTGTGGTGTATTAGTGGGGTACTTATGTACTAGTGGGGTTCTTGTGGGGTATTAGTGGGGTACTTATGTACTTGTGGGGTATTAGTGGGGTACTTGTGTACTAGTGGGGTTCTTGTAGGAGAGCGGACCTGCAGCTCCGTCGTAGCTGAAGTGGCGGTCGTGAGGGATTCTCAGACACTCGGCCAGCTGCTTGTGGGTGTCGTGGTGTGACTTCATCTCCTCAACGTCGTGATGATGCCCCTCCCTCTCTGAAACACACACACACACACACTGATGTGACTCTGATGTGACGTGAAGAAGATGTGGACGCTGTGTTGTGAGCTTACTGTAGTTGAGCAGGTATCGGCCTGATGGGGATGAGTAGATCACCATCAGACACTCGGAGCAGCTCTCATAGAAATCTATCTGTATTGATTGGTTCAAGTCACTGACAAGGCCGGCCATCTCCACCGCTAAGACACAAACAACATATGTCAACAACAACAACAACAGTAACAATAATTGGAACAAGGAGATGGACTCACTGGCAGCGATGATGTCCAGCATGTGGTTTCCTGCTTCGGTGACCGTGAAGTTCATGATGTATTTGGAACACGACTTGTCGCTGAAAGACACAAACCAGTCAGACAAAATGAGACAAAGACACAACCAAGTTCTGCAACTATGGTTCCCATGAGGCTTTGAGGGACGTAAACAGGATTTTATGCACGTTTGTTCTAGATGGACATCAGAGACGTTGTCGTCTTCTGGAAGTCGGTCTAAGAATGTGTCTGTCAGGTGAGTTCTCACAGGTGCAAGTTCCTCTCCTTGAAAAGCACCGTGCGGTTGTCACGGTGAAGTCTGAATTCCACGTGTGAGCTGGAGATGTTCGGCAGCACATCCCAGCCCTCTGGATGGTCCGTGACAGACCAGACCAGCACCCAGTCCCCCACGATCTGGAGGAGGAAAGGGGGCAGAGTCGGACTGAGCTTAAGTTGACTTAAGGACACTGGAGACACTGAGGACACAAGGTCACAAGGAAACTGAGGACACTGAGGACACTGAGACACAGAGGACACAGAGGACACAGAGGACGCTGGAGACACTATTATTCTAATAGTATTTTTCCACTAATGTTTACATAACAAGTCAAATTCTTTGTGTGACTTGGCAAATTAATCTGATTCTGATCAGTTCATGGTCCACAGTTTGGTCCACTTTTTTTATTAAATATTACAATGCAAATGTAATCTGTCGAATGTAAAAATGTAACGAACCAAACAGAAAAGGTCCAATGTTGAAAGTTTCTAGTTTGAACAATTCAAAGCAGACCAAGAGCCACAGTTTGGACACACACTCGTTGTTAAAGTTGAATGAACCAGAATCCAGACCGGATCCAGACTCACCTTGTGCAAGTCCGACGTCGGCAGCTTCTTCAGACCGTGACAGTGCTCGGCGCCCGGGGCCGCCTTGGTGCCGATCGCCGCCACCAGCAGCAGCAGCACTGCTCTGTTCACAGAACTCATCCTTCTCAGAGACAGAAATCAAACGCACCCTCTGATGTGTGATTCGGGTCGGCTTATAAGGGGCCCCGCGGGACCTTTATCCGGTACAAAGTGTGTGTGTGCTCAGCGTGTTTTCGAACTCTGTATATTGAAACCTGTGACGCACTCGGTTCACGTCCTCTTTGTGGTAGTAAAGTGTAGACCAGAAGAAGAGCACGTCTCCCATCAGGTCTCTTTAGAACCCAGAGCCTGCAGACTGAAACAGTCTTTGGAGATTCTGGGATACTTTATATATATATATATATATATATATATATATATATATATATATATATATAAATGTGTGAGGCGTGTTTGTATCACAACTCTTGGTTTTTGCAACCAGAAGCAACCTGTTAATCACTTTGTGCCCTAAAGATGGTGTACTTGTGGTGTACTTGTCGTATCAACGAGATGGAAGGATAAGGCTCAGGCACATGAACAAAATCTTTACTGAGAACTCACAAGCAAAAAACACAGACTGGAGAGCGAAGATACGAGGAGGACAAACAACAATCTGGCAGAGGACAAGGGAAAGAATTGGAGTATATATAGGGGGGGGAGGAACCACAGGTGTAGGGCATGAGTCATTGAGGAGTGGCTGAGGGGAGGTGAAGGGAATGAGCGATTAGCAGACACTGGGGAGACAGACACAAAACTAACAGGGTCTTACATTACCCCCCCCCCCCCCCACCCCTCTAGAGCCGGCTCCAGACGGTCCGGGTGGCGCCGGTAGAAATCCCTGATGAGGGACTTAGCCAAAATGTTCCTTGAGGGAACCCAAGACCTCTCCTCTGGTCCGTATCCCTCCCAGTCGACCAGGAACTGGTGACCTCGGATCCCTGGGGTACAGACCGGACCTCCGTCAACGATCCTGGGCGGTGGAGGAGGCTTGGAGGCGGGAACCAGTGGGCTGGTCCTTACAGGCTTCACCTTGGAGACGTGGAATGTAGGGTGGACCCACATGGTCCTTGGAAGTTCTAACCGGACTGCCGCCAGGTTAATTACTCTGGAGATGGGGAACGGGCCAATGAACCTGGGCGCCAGCTTGCGAGTCTGTCCACGAAGGGTAAGATCCTTCGTGGACAACCAGACCCTCTGCCCCACCCGGTAGCGGCATGCAGGGGAGCTTCGAGAGGTACCAACCGTAGTTGGAGTTGCTCTGCCAGCCCCTGATCGATGAAGCTCTCATATGCTCCTGAATCGTCCAGGGAAACAGCAGGGGAAGACAGGAGATCGTGTGTCAGGGGTCTGGAAGGGCGTGAGGAAGAGGCTCGGCTCACCAGTAATCCTCCTACTGGCGAGCCTGATCTTTTGACGGGCACCTTGCCATGACCATCACCTCTGTTGCTCTCCTGAAGGTTTCTTAGCAGGGTTAATTGTATTTTGGCTGAATGACAGCTCTAGTTTTAAGGAGCTACATTATCTGTGATCCAAACGATGTAAAGTTTCCTGTTGTTGTTTATTTCTGAATGCACCTTTAGGCTCACACAGTATCTTTACCTCAACTCTCTCCATCCACACCTCCACAGGGAGGCGCTCCACAGTTTGAAAACATGTTTGTGTTTCATTAGATTATGAATAAAAAAGACATGTTTTTAGTCACTTTTTGTCTCTTTACTCAATAACAGATTGACATATCTAATGACTTTTGCTCTTCATCGATCATCTTCACATCATTGCCAGAGACATTTTTGTGTATCTTCAGCCCCTCGCCTTCAGCACAGAAATCTGCAGACAGAGAGACAAAAAGAAAGAAATCAGTTCAGTCTGTCATCACACGTCTTCATGTCATAGTTTAATCAGACAGGTCTAAAAGGTGAAGCACCGTTCTTGGGGTCGTAGATAAAGTCTGGTTCTCTGTTGAAGCCGAGGCAGCTCGCCTGCTTCCTGAAATGTTCCAGCTCAGAGTCCTTCAAGGTTGTTCCTCTTGCTGGAGACAAAACAACAAAACAGGATGAATGCTTCACATATGAAATGTGTTTTATTTATATTTAGACATGTTTTCTCTCAGGCTTGTTCCTTCTTACCAAACAGATGAAGACCACTCATGATGTGCTCCTCCGATGTAGCGTAAGCGGCGAGTCTCATCCTATGGTACATATTGTCCATGTTTCTGAAGGTGCGGTTGAAGCTATAGAGCAGACAGCCGTCACAGGTCGGCAACATGTGGTTCAGGGATGTGAAGTTGTCGACTGAGGACAGAAACTGTATATTAATCATCTCCACTGAAAATCTACCAATGTTCTTCTGGTAGACTTTCCAGAAACATATTTTGTGTTTGATATATTCCAGCGATGTCCTCAGACAGGACAGAGGTTCTCTTCACTTTCCCTGTGCTGCAGAGGTTGTGTTTGTTTTAATCAGTGATGATGGAAATTGAAAGAGTCCACAGCCATGCTATCAACTCTGTAGCATCTGAAGTCAGCAGGACGATATGTGTGATGAATCTGCAGCTTTTAATAATCAGAAACATGATCTCTCTGGCTGGATTCTCTGACTGACAGAACTAACACAACAAAGATGTAGAAACTCCAGCATGGTGTTGGATCAGGTAACTTACATTTCATTATTAGAGTATTGTCTTCAACGGTTGCGTTCATGTTTAAAGACAGGCAGGTTCCATTTCTGAGAAAGAGACAAGAGGAAGAGCTGAGTTCATCTTCGAACATCATGTATACCTTCTCCTCCATGTGAGCTTCAAAAGTTAAGATTCCTCCCACTGCTGAACACTGAGTGATCCGTTTGAAAGCTCTAAGTGGACATTGAGCTGGAATTGTTTCCTCAAACTACTTCTCAGGTCAATGTCCTTTTACTATTATTACAAATATTGCTCCTGGACTTTTTAGGGTGTCCTTCCAGTGGAGAAAACATGTCAATGCTAAACATGTTGAAAGTGTATTTTGATTGATCTATAATTTACAGAATGTGTACATTGTCTGTACATGTTAAATTGTTAACAACTCACAACTTGTTCTCCGTAGACACATTAAGTGCATTTGGGCCGAATGTTGACGGGATGACATTATTCCAGTAGCTCTCGATGTTCTTCATGAAGCCGTTGTAAACTTCATTATCAGTGTAACCAAAGAGGAAGTGTGACTTGCCGTATATCTGTACACAAACAGGAAGTCAGTTAGTGAAAGCAGACACAACCATCATTCAATAATGGGTTGAAAATTGGACTAATTCTCTAATATTGAATCTTTTAAAATGAATTACATTTGAACCTGTTTAGTGGAGCATAACACAAAGCCTTGAAGCAGAAGGAGACTAGGTCTTTATCAATATCGACTACCCCGAGTTTGGTCCTTTTCTCTGATATTCGAGCTTCACTACAACACAACCCTCAATTTCACCCCAATAACATTGATGGTTGCCTGTTGGAGAAACATTGATGGTAGCCTTGACCTGTTCCCAAGTTGCAGCACTGATCCAAACACATTAGCTAACTACCTGGAGCAGAAACAGTCACTTCTTGGCAAATGGTTGAAGTACTTTTTCATTGTGTTATTGTGTGTTCATCTTAGAAATGTTTGCTGCGCTCTGACTCAACGTAATGCCAACGCTAAAGGCATGAACTGAGGAGGAACTTCCCAAATAGCTGAATTCTGCTTCAGTGCTAATGCCTCATAGACAAACCCAGACAGATGAAGACTTACCATGGAGGGCGTCATAGACAAAGGCGTGATTAGAGGCCGGCATTCCTCAGGTGTCAGAGCCCAGCTGCTCAGAAACAGCCCCGCGACCAGGAAATGAGTGCTGAGCCACAGATTCATGATGCTACAGCTGTGAAGGAAAACACAGAGATCTCAGATGATAGCTGCTCGTCACAGAAGTAACAATGACTGAGGCTCATCCGAGCTGGTCAGCCTTTTAAGAAGCTGCTGGGGGCTTGGTTTGTTCCCCAGTATCTACAGACGAGGAAGCCTTCCCCAGAATTAGGTTGGACGTGTTTGCCAGCAGGTCCAAAGGGTACATCAGGTCGGGGTGTAGGATTTCATAATGACAATTCTGGGTTTGTGTATTAAGCAAATTATTTACTGATTTGTTGAATTGTCCTTATCTACCAACGCACACAAACACACTGAGTATACAAAGCAGCACATGACGGCTTCAATCCAGCTCAAACTGGCACGCAGCCTGACCTCAGACATACTGTCATAAGTGTGCACAGTGACTGCCAAGTGGGCACTCAGTAAGCATGCTATGGGCCCACAATGAACCCCAATGGAGACCCACTCTGATCAGTACCTCACCTGGACCCCAAAGGGTACGGTCCATTCATGCACCGCACTTCGCAATGATAACGTAGCACACAGTGAGCTGGGCTCCAAATCTCTGAACTCAATTTCACCCCAATAATATTGATGGTTGCCTGTTGGAGAAACATTGATGGTTGCCTGTTGGAGAAACATTGATGGTAGCCTGTTGGAGAAACATTGATGGTTGCCTGTTGGAGAAACATTGATGGTTGCCTGTTGGAGAAACATTGATGGTAGCGTGTTGGAGAAACATTGATGGTCGCCTGTTGGAGAAACATTGATGGTAGCGTGTTGGAGAAACATTGATGGTTGCCTGTTGGAGAAACATTGATGGTCGCCTGTTGGAGAAACATTGATGGTCGCCTGTTGGAGAAACATTGATGGTAGCCTGTTGGAGAAACATTGATGGTAGCGTGTTGGAGAAACATTGATGGTAGCCTGTTGGAGAAACATTGATGGTTGCCTGTTGGAGAAACATTGATGGTAGCCTGTTGGAGAAACATTGATGGTAGCCTGTTGGAGAAACATTGATGGTTGCCTGTTGGAGAAACATTGATGGTAGCCTGTTGGAGAAACATTGATGGTAGCCTGTTGGAGAAACATTGATGGTTGCCTGTTGGAGAAACATTGACGGTAGCCTGTTGGAGAAACATTGATGGAAGTCTGTTGGAGAAACATTCAGTTTTTTTTGTATAGCCTAAATTCACAAATTACAACCTCCCCTCAGAGGGCTTTACAATCTGTACACATACGACATCCCTGACCTTTGACCTCACATCGGATCAGGAAAAACTTCCCAAAAATAACCTTTGACAGGGATAAAAGGGAAGAAACCTTCAGGAGAGCAACAGAGGAGGATCCCTCTCCCCGGATGGACAGATGAATAGATGTCATGTGTACAGATAAACAGAGTTACAGAGTTACAACACCTTCAATGAATATGACAGAAATGTATGAATAATTAGTAGTTGGCATGGACCACGATCCAGACCTCCACAATCCACGAAACAGAAGGAGGTAGAGAGGAGGGGGGGTGGGGCATCAGCAGGGCCAATGGGAGGCCGGCTCACCAGCATCAGACACCTCCAGGTCCAATGGACCCTCTGAGACGTGAAGTCACAACGACTCCGGGGAGGAAGCAGAGTTAATGAGGTGCAATGGAGAGATGTAAATTCATCCATAAGGAGAGAGAGAAGAGGAGATAGGTGCTCAGTGTATCCTAAAACATCCCCCAGCAGCCTATAAGCCTATAGCAGCATATCAAGGGGCTGGACCAGGGCAAACCTGATTCAGCCCTAACTATAAGCACTATTAAAGAGGAAAGTCTTAAGTCTGTTCTTTATAGTGGTGTTGAGATCAAACTGAGATCGATCTGATAAATAGGATTTAAACCAACTTAGTGCGGTACCTGAAATGCCAATCGACTGATCCAGTCTCTGTAATAGGATGTCATGATCAATGGTGTCAAATGTGTTGAAGAATAATCATATGTAACTCTATGAATTGTGTGCACGTCTATTAAATTATTAGAGCACTTCCCAGCAAAATGAACCTAGCCCAAATATCAGTCAGATCTGTTAGACAAACATGTTATGATGTGAAATGACATTCAATGACCGGTCAACCTGATCTGGACAGGAGAGCAACGGCATGTGGTAGCAAGTATGTGGTAATGAAAGAAAGAGTTACATAAGCAAACATCCGCCCAGATATATCCGGGTTGACTGCTAAAATCTGATTAGTGGAAAAAGTGTTGTGAAGGGAAATATATAATTTGGACTTGCAGGGTCTGCTCGCGAGGAAATGTTGAACTTGTCAGAATAATTGTGTTCTTGAGCGAGCAATAAACGGCTCACCGCTGGTTGCAAGAAATCTGAACTCTCTCTCCATCCTCATTTGGCACAACATAATTGGCGTTGATCAATACCCTGAGGTGTATTTCTCCAGCTCAGGAGACTTTTGGTGCTGATGATAACAAATTCTGTAATGATGATATTTTAGCCTTGAGAGCTGGATAGGTGGGTTCTAATAGCAACCCCATAACGGCTCAAGAGAAGAAAAAAGTAACCTACCTAGTTATAAATATAATCAACTATAATAGGAGAGGATCGGACTGAGAGGTTTTCACACTAAAAGGGATTCGCAGTTACGTAATTCTATAAAGTACAATCAAAGTCACAATTAATTTAATTAATATACCAATGTTGTAGCCATCTATCCATCCATCCATTTTCAATACCGCTTATCCTCATTAGGGTCGCGGGGCGCTGGAGCCTATCCCAGCTGACATAGGGCGAAGGCAGGGGACACCCTGGACAGGCCGCCAGTCCATCGAGGGCACATGTAGGGACATACAACCATTCACTCTCACATTCACACCTATGGGACATTTAGAGATCAATTAACCTGCAGCATGTCTGTGGACTGTGGGAGGAAGCCGGAGAGCCCGGAGAGAACCCACGCTGCCACGGGGAGAACATGCAGACTCCACACAGAAAGACCGCTCCGACTGGGAATCGAACCCGCGGCCCTCTTGCTGTGAGGCGACAGTGCTAGCCACTACACCACCGTGCAGCCCCCCCACCGTGCAGCCCCCCAATGTTGTAGCCAATGAAGAATAATCAGTAACCTTATGAAATGTGTGCATGTCCGATAAATTATTAGAGCATTTCCCAGCAAACTGAAGTTAGCTCAAATATCAGTCAGATCTGTTAGACAAACATGTTATGATGTGCAAATGACATTCAATGACCGGTCAACCTGATCTGGACAGGAGAGCAACGGCATGTCGCAGTAACAAGGGGGTAGGTTTGCATATGGTCCATAGGGACTAGCCACAACCAACATTTGGGAAAGACACAATTCCCCCCCCCCCCCCCCCCCCCCATATTTTGTTAATTCGAATTTAATTCAATTATTTTGCACAATATTTTTGCAAACTCATTTGTATTATTATCTATACTATGTTTGTTGCCCAGAAGAGTGAAAAATACATTTCCAAGTTTTCCAATGCGCCCTCGATCCTGATGCTGTCATGTGATTGGTTGGAGTCAGAAACACTCTATGAATTGTGGAAATAATAAAGCCTCATATTAGTATTTCGTTTGGTCTCAGCATTGATATGTTGACCCTGTTGTGCTTTGTAGATAGAAAAATGACACCAAAAAAGAAAAGAGATATCCAAAGTGTGTTCACCACCCAGAGGGTCGTTGTTAGTTAACGTTAGCTAGTAGCACGCTAACACAGTGCAAACCAAGATTATTTTGAAATGCATTCAGGAAACTCAGAAGTCCAGTGCAGATGTAGTGCAGGTTGAGGAAGCAGCAGCTGGACCATCAGGGCTTCACGTGAGGTCTTACATTGATGATGCATTGAGGTGTATTATCATGGCTGACAGTGACATTGTCTACCTGTTTTAAGTGAATTATTATTATTATGTTAAACATGCATGTGCAGACTAGGATAAGTTCTCTTTGCTCTTTAGGGAACAGTCAGCTTGAGTGACAGTGACCGTCATGAAGTGAGTGTAGCAGTGTCCTCAGACATGAGGACTGAACCATACCATCCGGACCTGAAACTCATCAGAGCAGCAACTTCAGCACAAGAAGTTACGGTTTCAGGCAAAGTGGTGCAGTCAGTATCTGTGGCTGCATTGTAGCCCTACATTGAAAAAGGTACTTTGTTTTGAGTGTGTCAAAGCATAACCATCTCATAACACAGTGTGCATGCAGTGCCTCTCCCTTAGTGACGCATTGAAGTGGGTCACTGATCTGGGAACCAATCAGGTTCAAAGACAGAACCTCCAGCATTCACCCTGTTTGAGGGAAGATGGTGAAGAAAGAAGACACGTAGTCAAATAACAGAAAGTGATAGCAGTTGAAGTGTACTCGAACCACTGATTGAGGGAGGGAAGAAGAATCAAATAACAACAGCAGTGAAAGCAGTTGAAGCGTATGACGCTCGGACCCGACTAACAAAGCAAGGAAGCAATCATCCTAAAACAGAGTGTGTCCTTCTTTTAAAGTTGTGTTGACATCAGAAATAAAAGATGGAAGTCAAACATCACACTTTTCTTTTCTTCTTTTCACAATAATGTATCACTTCCAGGACATATTCAAAATAAAACCTGCACATGTCCTTAAATAGCGCTTTTTAGTAGCAGCTTGTTGTATTTTGTCTGCCCATCGAACATCTGACAGCCTTCATGTGCGATGACTCACACGGACGCATGCAGATTATGGAAATACAGGCGAATATTAAGATTTCCATACGTCCTCCGAACACAGAGACGGTTGGAAGAAGCTTTATGTCGAAACGCTGTGCGGCGGCTTATTCGTAATCTTCCTTTTGAAAGGTTGAATCTGCTGTTTCAACTTTGCACACGTTTGGAGAGAAAATGAAACTAAAATGACCTGAAACCAGCCGTTTAAATATGTCGGAAAACGTGTTGGAGCTCTTTTGGTGATGTAATAAATGATGCAATGGATAATGCCTGAAGAGTCCCTATTATCAAGAATGAATGGATGGCATGGAGGCCAGAATCCTCTCAAGAGTATCTTCTAACATCTGGAACAACAAATTGACATCTCATAAGGTTCTTATGGGATGGAAACAAGTGGTCCAGACACCTCATAGAACCTTCTGGCTCCGCTAGTACCAGGTAGCTAACGTTATGCTAACAAGATTCAAAGTCAATACCAATGCAAACGATTGAAAAACAATAAGATATGTTATTGTTTGTTTACTAACCTGAGTCGCTAGATATTTAGAAATGTCCTCGTCCCCAATATCAGTATTTTTACAAAATATTGATGAGCATAAAACTTGCAATAACCCAACGTCATGGTAGCAAGACTCAAAGTCAAGAGTATAATGTATAGTTGACAAACAGTAAAGAAAGATCAACATTATATTTACTAACAACAACAACAACAGCAGCATGTCACTGTCACAGAGAAGAGAAGCTATTATTGAGTTTTTATTGTTATTAAAAAATAAAAACTTCCTATTTCAAAGTGCAATTTAATACATTTCTGGGATATTTTTACAGATGATTTATCAATGAAGTCAAAAATGTATTAAAATGTAGATTTTTCTTTTGTCACATTCTCTTTCTGTGTTGGTATTATTAATACAACGCATCATATCTTAATTTCTTCATGGGAAGTTCATGTTATAGTGGAAAGAAAAGGTTTGAGTAGTTTGTACTTGGTCATGTGCGATAAAAATAAAATAAAATAAATTGTATTCCTTTACAAAACAAGAGTAGACCCATAAAAGAGCTCAGAAGAGAAATGTACACGACAACGTTCAACCACTTAGAACGTGAAGAAGAGCTCCGACCACACAACCTGCAGCATCCACACTGTTTTAAAATATTACATTTTTCATACTTTGAAATATGATATTTGGAAATATTTTGCATGGTGTTTTACAATTTAAGTTAATTTTTTTCTTATATGATGTGTTTTAACTGTCGTTTTCCAGTTTGTTTTGTTTTTGAGTGCAGAAACAAAAATAGAAAGACATTTTTCAGCAAGTGAAGACTTTGTCAAAAACCAAATAAATAAATAAAATGAGGACGTTTCTATGAAAAGACTTTTGGATTGTGGGGATTCCTGCTTAACAAAGATGTTGATTGTATTAAAATCCAAAGAATCCCATTTAAGTAAGTAGGCACATTTTGGGATAACTTGAAATGTTTGCGTAGTTTTTCTCATACAAATTTAAAACAAAAATAAACTTTAACATTTTAACTGAATATTAACTTTGAGGGACATTTTTAGTTAACATTTTTAAATGAATTCAAATTTGGTTAAAGGTTTCCCATCAGTGTTAAAATATGTATGAATAAAGAAAAAGATGTTCAGACAAGCTGCTCTTTTTTTGTCACATTGTTTTTTTTTACCATAATTGGCACATGATTTCAGCTATTTTAGGAACTGCTTTTTGGGCAATTATTGTAAAACTAAAAACTTTGACAAAATTGGCAGAAACTCCAAACAAACTCGGATGTTTTGAATCCAAGAACATTTTGTCCAAATTTTAAAAAGCTTGACTAAGTGGCTACTTGCAGGGAAACCTTTGAATTAAAATATGTGAGGAATGTAAACAACGAATGTTATTAAAAATGTTGATTTCTTTTGCTTAAAAATATTTCCGGCCACATAAAAAAAAAAGAACTGACAGAAACACAAAAGAAAAAAGCTCCGGTTGGAATGAAACTCACACAGACGACGAGCTGAAACTAAATCTGAGTCCTCGTGGAAATGAAACTCTTCAGGGATCCTCGGAGGAGCCAAATCCAGAAATTCTACCCAAAAAATAAAACATTCAATAATAAGAACAAAATGAAGAATCCATCTTCAGTCAGAAGAAGCTTCGACAGGAAGAGATCGACTCTCTCTCTCCGTCAGGCGGCGCTCTGGTCGCCCTCCCTGCAGACCCCTCCGGAGAGACTCTGGGGGGGGTCAGCTCGCGGTGACGAAGTCCGTCACAGAGGGTTGTTCAGCTGGTAAAAGACGTACAATACATATATATATATATATATATATATATATATATATAAAATATTTCTTTTAAAAACGATTGGAATTCTTTTTAGCCCAGATTTCTGCATGCCAGGCAGACTGAGGCGACAATCAGACAGGAAGCTGCTGCAGCATGAGCGTCGCCTCAGGTCAACCGCGGGGTTGTCGGGGTCACCGCCTCTCAGGCCTGTCAGGAAATCCGGTAGTTGAAGGCGTCCTTCTCCATGTAGTCCGTCCAGGTGGAGGACGGCATGCTGCGGTACGGATCCAGCAGGATCCGGAAGCAGCGCACGATCAGCAGGCCCAGGAAGATGAAGAGGATGAAGACGAAGATGAAGGCCGCCCGCTGCTCGAGCGCGAGGAAGGAGGTGGACACGGAGGCGGAGGACGAGGAAGAGGACGAGGAAGAGGACGAGGAAGAGGAGGAGGAAGAGGAGAAGGTGCTGCTGTAGAGGTCGTCGGCCATGTTGAAGAAACGGTTGTTAGAGGCGCGTCTTCTGCAGAGAAAACAAACGGAGAGATGTTTATTAAACATAAATGTTTACTCAACAGCAACAGAAACATCGTGACAATCGGACCCAAATCCAGAGCCCGCATGGTGGACTGAAGGCCTTCACTGGACGCTGCTTCAGGAAGCTGCATCAGGATGCTTTAGGGTTTTCGTAGTCAGATGCCCCTTTTGAATGTGCACAGGATTCACGTCTCTAAGTTGCTACAACCTGGAAAAGAAAGCTAAGCTCTATCATGATAAAAATGTCATGACCTTCAATCTGAACAAATTCAACACCATTTCCTGTTAAAAGGCCCTATCTAGAGTGTCTGTGCAAAATCTGGAGTCTGTGGGACCAAGTATGGAGATTTCATGGCTCGTTTTGCACTTCAAAAAAGACGAATAATTAAGGCTTTGAAGGCCCAATTTGACCCTTTGGGCCTGTTTTGAGTCCCTTAACCTGCAGCGATTGGCACCAAACGTTAGGGTATTCATATTCAGATGCCCCTCTTGGAATGGGAAAAGGTCTCTAGCTTCATTTAAAGTATTTATTTTAAATTAAAAGACTGGTTTTGGGGGAAAGGCCTTTCTCGACTAAAGTGTGATACTTCTGGGTGCAGTACAAACACGTTTTAAATGACTTGTTGACCAGAAGACTGGATATTCTTGGACGGCAGAGGATCCTCTACTCGGATTTGTTGGTTTTAACTAGCAAGCATGCTGCTAACAGAAGATAGCTTTCTAGAGGGTCTACAGAATTCCGCTTATACTATGTTGTTCAGCTCATCCAGGGCAATGTTCCCATCAAGTCTCAAGCCGTTTGGGCCTTTTTCTGAGGACTTATGGCTAAAAAAGCTAAGCTCTGGCATGTTCAGAACAAAAAAAGCCCAAATCAGCCCAAACCCTCGACATGGTCTCAGGGTTGTTAAGCCGTACAGCCCAAGGCCCAAATTGACCCTTTGACCCTGTTTTTGGGGCCCTTAACTTGCAGCGATTGGTCCCAAAATTTAGGCTATTCATATTCAGATGCCCCTCTTGGAATGTGCAAAGGATCCAGGTCTCTAAGTTGCTTTAAAGTATCAAATTTGAACTAAAAGACTGTTTTTTAAAGATTTTGTATAGGATTTCTGGGGGAAGTTGGCACTGAGACAATTCCTGTTCTGAAGGTTTTGGAGGGGATTTCACACCATTTCCTGTTAATAGACCCTGTCTAGAGTGTCTGTGCAAATTCTGGAGTCTCTGGTACTAAGAATGGGACATTGGCCTAAATGGACTAGGAATCGCTCCAATCTACAGAACAAAAATACATACAACCAGAAATGTGCCCAATCTGGCACTATATCTCCATATATAATACCAGAGCTACCAGCTAACTTATAGCCATGGTTTGTGTGAATATCGGAACACCAGCTATGTTATAGCCCAATAGTCGGAATAAATATCAGAATACCTGCTAACATACAGCCCTATAGTAGTATAAATATCAGAACATTATCTAACTTATAGCCATGGTCTGTGTTAATATCAGAACACCAGCCAAGTTATAGCCCGATAGTTAGTATAAATATCAGAACATCAGCTAACGTACAGCCATGGGCTTTGGTAATATCAAAACACCAGCTAAAATATAACCTAAGTTTGTATTAATATCAGCAAACCAGCTAAGTTAAACAGTTTTGATAGGAAGTTCTTTGATTAAATGGGTTCCGTCATGGATTTTATGAAAACTTATTTGATGGCATAACAGTCTGATTACATGAAAGTGCACAAACTATAATAATATCTATGAAATATTGAGTTCATGTGATATACACACTTTTACACACTTTGTCAGGAAACGGTTCACACCGGGGCAACGACACACACCGCCATACCCCCTATGACCACTAGGGTCCAGTTTAAAAAAAATAAAAAAATTGCACCAGGCATATCAGCAGGCTGTTTTCTATTGATTGCAATGCTCTTGGGAAAAATTGGTTCCCACGGGGTGAGTGATATGTCAGGTGGTGGACCCCACTGTGATAAAAACACACACACTTGGACACACACACCTGAACACACACACACACTTGGACACACACACACACCTGGACACACACACACACTTGGACACACACACACACCTGGACACACACACAATTGGCCAGACACACACGCACGTGGACACACACACACACACCTGGACACAGACACACCTGAACACACACACACACTTGGACACACACCTGAACACACACTCGCTCGCTCGCACACAAACACACACGCACACACACAAGCTTGGAAGTGAGGACCAAGACAGTTCACATTGGGAGTGAGGTCCACCCTTTCTGCTGTACTTAGAAAAGATTAATGCTGCATTTGAGCTCTAAAAGGCTACCTGACTCAAGTTCACACCTCAGATTCTTTACAAAAACAAAGAAAAAAAATATATATTTGCGATGGTCCTCACTTTGATGGCCATGCAAACACACACACACACACCTGGACACACACACACCTGGACACATGCCTGGACACACCGGAGAGGGTGGGACTTCGCATATGTCACGTTATTATTTGATGATTATATTTGTTAATTGATTCTAGTGGACGTCAAAGGAACTGAGCTGACGATGCCTTCACTGACGCCTTGTTTACTTGGACGCTGACTCTGATAGTATATATATTTATACGTATATATATACATATATATATATACACATATATATTAATATATATTCACTCTTTTAAGTGTGGACAGTCGTGGGTTGATGGATGGAGCAATTATGTCAGGTGCAGCGTCGCCATGGTGACGGCAGCCAGCATCCACATATCAGGCGGAGAGAAACTTGGGTAACCATGGTATCAAACTCGCGTCTTCTGACCCTTTACCCCTCACATGGTTCTTCCTCGTTTTCCAAATTCCCAGTTTGGCCCGTCCTGAAAGGAAGTTCATTACTGTGTGTACACGCTTCTTTTTAGCAGAGTAATTCAGACTATAAATAAAAAGACGGGAAGAAAACCGTTCTCCTAAGCCCTGAAACCACGCCTGCAGGCGGCTGAAGAGTCTCACCAGTCTGGAGCACTCTACAAACAGATGATGGATGGTTTCTGTCTGAGAGCAGAAAGGACAGCCGTCCCCTGCGCCAGGATCGAGGTCCACCAGATACCTTTTCGTAGCTATGGCCCCATGTACAATCCTCCATTGGAGGTCTCCTGTCCGTTTGTCTACAGGGGGTTTGTACAGGGACCGCCAAAAGACTCGGTCCACCTCGACACCCTCACCCCTGCCAGAGACCGCAAGTTAGAGACCTTCACACTGACCTGGTACGTTGCTTTACTCCCCAGATTCTCAAAGGGGTGTCTTTAGAGACAGCCGGATGTCCTCCTCCTCCTTCCTGTTGGACAGACAACCAGGGGTGGGAAGACATACTCACACTCATCGTCCCATTGGTCAGATACTGTGGGGTCCCCAACAAACGCTCTGAGGGCTTCTGGCAGAGAAGCACAGACGTCCTCCACCAGTCTGAGCAGCAGCCTGCTGGACTGGATGTTGGTCACTTCCTCTAGCTGAGGGATGGAGGACTTCATTAGATGACCCAGCTTCACACAGCCGGCCTCTCTCAGGCTGGATCTCAGGCTGGCCGACGTCAGGACCTCTCAAAGAGCCACATCCCTGGTGTCATCACAGCTCTCCGGTGAACAGTAAACACCTGCCACGCCTGTAGGACGGACTGGTAGAACGGTGTCAGACCAGTTAAGTCTAATGACTGGGGCTGAAGTAGAAACAGGTGCTTGTCATACCCTAACCGTCCAGCCTTCCTCAGCAGCACACAGGCAGTGTCAGTCCATGGCAGGCCGAAGCTGTACAGCAGCCTCTGAGCCGTCTGCAGTCTGAAGGCTGTTATGCGGGATGCAATGGCCACCAGGCCCTGTCCTCCCTCCTGGACCGGCAGGTACAGCACCGCAGACCTCAGCCAGTGAAGCCCGGACCAGAAGAAGTCCACAACTGTCCTCTGGATTCCTTCAATCGGGTCTCTGCTGCATGAAAAGCTCTCCCAGCTGCACGTGCCCGACTCCACCTGCAAATGGATCACAGACTTCCTGTCTGACAGGAAGCAGCACGTGAGGCTGGGAAAGCACATCTCATCCACTCGGACCATCAGCACCGGATCCCCTCAAGGCTGCGTTCTTTCCCCTCTAATCTTCTCCCTGTGTATCAACAGCTGCAGTTCCAGTCACCAGTCCGTCAAGCTCCTGAAGTTCACGGGTGGCACCACCCTCATTGGTCTCATCTCTGGTGGGGATGAGTCCGCCTACAGGTGGGAGACTGACCATCTGGTGACCTGGTGCAGCCAGAACAACCTGGTGCTCAACGCCCTAAAGACAGTGGAGATGGTTGTGGACTTCAGGAAGAACGCAGCCCCACCCGCCCCCCTCACCCTGTGTGACTCCCCCGTCAACTTGGTGGAGTCCTTCCGCTTCCTGAGCTCCACCATATCCCAGGACCTCAAGTGGGAGCTGAACATCAGCTCCATCACCAAAAAGGCGCATCAGAGGATGTACCGCCTGAGGCAGCTGAAGAAATTCAACCTGCCAAAGACAATGATGGCACACTTTTACACGGCCATCATTGAGTCCATCCTCTGCTCCTCCATCACCGTCTGGCACGCTGCAGCCAAGGACAAGGACAAGGCCCGACTGCAGCGCACCGTTCGCTCTGCAGAGAGGGTGATTGGCTGCAATCTGCCGTCCCTCCTGGACCTGTTTGCCTCAAGGTCCCTGAAGCGGGCAAGAAAGATTGCAGCCGACCGCTCTCACCCTGGACACGAGCTGTTGGAGTCCCTTCCATCTGGCAGGAGGCTAGTCCACCAAGTCCTAGACGCACGCCACTCAAACAGCTTCTTCCCGTCAGCAGTCAGCCTCATCAACGGAGCCCGGACCCCCCACTGACTTTATAGGCTTTATTACATCAGGCTGCTCAGGAAAGCCAGTCTGAACCGTCGCCCTCTCACCCTAGAGAGGACTGGTAGAGAGCATCCTCGCCGCAGGCATCACTGTCTGGTATGGAACACCACACAGGCAGAGAGGAAGGCTCTGCAGAGAGGATCACAGGGACAACACTTCCTTCCATGGACTCCATATATGTGCAGCGCTGTCGTAAAAGAGCAGAGGGAATCATCAGAGACTCACTCCACCCATATATAAATAATTTATATGTATAGATCACCACTTCTGTACATTGTTCTCTTTTATATATATCTTGTATTTATATTTTATATCTTGTATTTTTCTCTTTTCTCTTTTATATCTTGTATTTTGAAATGCTGACTCGGAGAGCCCTGCATAAGAATTCCAATGTGTGTGGACTGTTGGTCCAGGCACAAATGGCAAATAAAAATCTTGAATCTTGAATCTTGACTGACTCTTTCATCCCTTGGTCTATTTTCCACCGGTCACTCCTCTGCACATACCAGCACACTTAAATTATACACATGTCACTTTAACTTAAACTGTAACATTCCATACACTTTACATTTGCACTTTATCCTACACTGTACATTTTACATTTTACTCTGTCTCGTCTGCACTTTGTTGATTGTTTATTTGTTGTCTATTGTTGTTGCTTGTTGTTGTTTGTTATGTCCTATGTTGCACCAACCACCACGTTAAGTTCCTTGTAGGTGTAAACCTACTTGGCTAATAAAAGTTTCTGATTCTGATTCTGTGGTGGAGGTAGGACTACAAGTCTGTGCCAAAGGGTCGAGGCAACCAAGTTATTGACAATTAGGACCCTCCCCCTGTAAGAGAGGTAGCAGCCATTTCCACTTAGACAGTCTGGTACACACTCTCTCCATAGCACCTCCCAGTTCTGTCTCTGTTCCCAAGAAAACACCCAAAACCTTCAAGCCCTGCCTTCCCCATCTAATGCTTCCTGGTAGTTTTGGTGTTCCTTTGCTTAACCACTGCCCAACCTGCAAAGCTTCACTCTTCCCCCAGTTTATCTTTGCTGAAGATGCCCTCTCAAACAAAGCTAAACTGCTCCCTAGAACATCTACATCCCTCTGGTCTTTGACCAACACATTAACATCATCAGCATATGCCGACACCAGCAGCGAGGGCCCCTGAGTCCTGACAGACGGGATCTCAACCTGTGTAGAAGAGGTTCAAAGGCAATAGACTATAGCTGTCCAGAGATAGGACATCCCTGTCTCAGGCCTCTCTGGACCTGGACTGGACAGCTCAGCGCAGCTGTCTGTGAACACTCCTGCAGCACCTCCCACAGGTCGGCTCCCAAACACTTCCAGAAGTGCTTATAGAAATCTGCAGGCAGCCTGTCCAGTCTAGGAGCTCTCCCAGCAGCCATCTGACCCACAGCAGTGGTCAGCTCCTCCAGGACAGCTCTGTCCTCGGGACCCAGCTGAGGAAGGTCTTGAAGCAGCTCGTCAACACTCTCCCTGTGGTTGTCCTCCTTCCTGAAGAGGGCGCTGTAGAAGCTAACGGCATCTTATCTCATTTCAACCGGGTCAGTCGTCATAACACCATCAGGGAGGTGGAGAGACACCATCTGTTTGGTCCGAGAGACGGACTTCTCCAGATTGAAGAAATAAGAAGTTGGAGCATCCATGTCCCTAACACTGGTGAAGCCTGTGAGTGTCTGTCCTGGTGTGAGTGACTGTGCTCCAAATCCCTGACCTCATTCCCTAGATTCTCAATGAGCCGTTTGACTCTTACTGTGGAGTGACTTGTGTATTGTTGAACAAAGACACGTATGTGTGTCTTTCCTACTTCCCACCACTGACTCAAATTGCTTTTCTTTCCCCCAGAAAGCCTCAAACTTTTGACAGAAATCACTGTCCTGAAGCACCTGAATGTTAAAGTGCCAGTGAGAGCTTTCCTTGGTTGTTGCCAGGCCCGGGGTGGGTAATCGGGAGAGTTCCCGGTGGGCCGCTTCAGAATTTTATTAGTTGACATTTGTCACATTAGTTCATCTTCTCTTAAAGTGGGCTACACACGTTCCGCATTCTGACACCGCAGCCTCTGCATGGGTTGTACCATGCAAGGAAGTTCTCCCCTCCCAAAAAGAGTTGGTTCGGTCCGTAGCCCGTCTTTTCCAAACAGTTTTCTCTAGGCTACCGATAGCTGGGCCGGCCCGACCGCAGCGATACGCGTCAGGGAGGACGGACGGGAGGAAGAGGGCAGGAGGGGCTGAAAAAGCCAGGTTGAAAAAAAGACAAAAACCAAGATGATTACGGACAAAAAACAAAATGAAACAGCCAAAAACTAAGATGATGACGACGAATCAATGCAATTTAATCTGAATATATGATAATAATGAATCATAATTTAGTTGTGTAATAATATTTTAGATTGTATACATATACACACACGTACTAAAATACTATCATTTAGGTACAGCAGTCGCTGTAGTGCTGAAGGAATAATTACGAAGTACAACTTGCTTGTCATGAGTGTTTGTGTGTCTGCCTCCATTTGATTATCCCTGTAATGGACAACAGCACAATCTAAATATGAAAGCAGTTCAAACCGACTGTGTGGATATAAATACTCTGACAGCTCTGTCTGAGTCTCAGGTTCCTACTGAGCGCGTGCAGTCCGCCTCCGTCTACGTGTCTCTCCTCCTGTATACAGCCGCCTCGTCTTCACACCTTCACCTCCGAAGGTGTGAAGGAATATAAATGTGCTCCTCCTTCTTCGTGTGATCTGAAGTACGTTTTACTTCACAAGCAACAGATTCAGGATCAGTTCTAGTATCTGGACCAGCTGATGAAACCTGAACCTGGAGAATGTTGCTTTCTAGGAATATTCTCATTCCCTTCCTTTCCAGCAGTGAGACCAGGAGATGGAAACCAAGCACACACCAAAACCCCTGAAGATCACAAATGAACACTTCACATCGAGCAGCAGGAAGTGACCTCATGGAGTTTCACAACGCTGGAGGACAACAAGTAGTTACAGCTCACTCGCTCCCAAATGTTCAAGTGACAGTTTGTGTTTCTTCATTTCAGTATCTTTGTGGTTGTTATGTGTATCTTTGTGGTTGTTTTCAGTATCTTTGTGGTTGTGTTGTGTATATTTTTGGTTGTCTTCAGTATCTTTGTGGTTGTTATGTGTATATTTTTGGTTGTCTTCAGTATCTTTGTGGTTGTGTTGTGTATATTTGTGGTTGTCTTCAGTCTTTTTGTGGTTGTTATGTGTATCTTTGTGGTTGTTTTCAGTATCTTTGTGGTTGTGTTGTGTATATTTGTGGTTGTTTTCAGTATCTTTGTGGTTGTGTTGTGTATATTTGTGGTTGTCTTCAGTATCTTTGTGGTTGTGTTGTGTATATTTGTGGTTGTTTTCAGTATATTTGTGGTTGTTATGTGTATCTTTGTGGTTGTCTTCAGTCTCTTTGTGGTTGTTATGTGTATCTTTGTGGATGTTTTCAGTATATTTGTGGTTGTTTTCAGTATATTTGTGGTTGTCTTCAGTCTCTTTGTGGTTGTTATGTGTATCTTTGTGGTTGTTTTCAGTATATTTGTGGTTGTTTTCAGTATATTTGTGGTTGTCTTCAGTCTCTTTGTGGTTGTTATGTGTATCTTTGTGGTTGTTTTCAGTATATTTGTGGTTGTCTTCAGTCTCTTTGTGGTTGTTATGTGTATCTTTGTGGTTGTTTTCAGTATCTTTGTGGTTGTGTTGTGTATATTTGTGGTTGTTTTCAGTATCTTTGTGGTTGTGTTGTGTATATTTGTGGTTGTCTTCAGTATCTTTGTGGTTGTGTTGTGTATATTTGTGGTTGTCTTCAGTATCTTTGTGGTTGTCTTCAGTATCTTTGTGGTTGTTATGTGTATCTTTGTGGTTGTTTTCAGTATATTTGTGGTTGTCTTCAGTCTCTTTGTGGTTGTTATGTGTATCTTTGTGGTTGTTTTCAGTATATTTGTGGTTGTCTTCAGTCTCTTTGTGGTTGTTATGTGTATCTTTGTGGTTGTTTTCAGTATATTTGTGGTTGTCTTCAGTCTCTTTGTGGTTGTTATGTGTATCTTTGTGGTTGTTTTCAGTATATTTGTGGTTGTCTTCAGTCTCTTTGTGGTTGTTATGTGTATCTTTGTGGTTGTTTTCAGTATATTTGTGGTTGTGTTCAGTCTCTTTGTGGTTGTTTTGTGTATTTGTTGTTTTATGGATCTCTTTGTGGTCGTTTTGCAGCTCTTAAGAGGTCGGGGTGAACTGGATGACTCTAGATGCTTCTCAGATCATCGGACTGGATCTCTGCATTCATTTGGTTTGTTTTAATGACACTAAACACATCGAACTACGTTCCTCAGAGAGTTTTCATGCAGAGACGAAAGAAGAAAGGCATCGCAGTTTCCTGCGTGTTCGGCCCTCGAGATGCCAAAAACACTGCGAGGTCTACGACACAACGCTCCCCGGTCTGGACCCACAACCTGGACCCCGGTCTGGTCCCACAGGGGTCCAGCCAGGATTCAGATGAAACACACCCACTGACATTAGAAGGGAAGTTGGGACTGACCTCTCAGCAGTTTGGGTGGTGGTCTTGGTGGCGGTCTGGGTGGCGGTCTGGGTGGCGGTCTGGGTGGCGGTCTTGGTGGCGGTCTGGGTGGCGGTCTGGGTGGTTCAGCACCTACACCCCGGCACAGCCGAGCACTGAAGCAACACTTTCCAGAGAGAACAAGTTGTCAGCATCCTCTCGTACTCCTGTCTCCTCTCCGGAGACTCCAGCCGTCCAAATGGATGCTTTTTATTTGTATTTCTTTATTTCTTCCTCTTCCTCTGACGCCTCCTCTCCTCTCTCCTCTCTGCTTCGACAACAACTGAAAGGACGACTATGCTGGCTGTGCCTCGTCGCCCATGGCAACCAGTTACTATAGTGATGGACCCGAGCTCATTGGGAGACGGAGGTGATGATGGCGTGTGCGTGCGTTTTTAGGTTGTTTGGCTCGTATCTGTTTTTAAAGCACAATACAGTAGTAGTACTTTATAATAAATATTAATTATTACAAACACCAGACTGGAAGAGACACAAAGATGTTTGTTAATTTTTTTGTTTCTTTTTGGTCATTATTTAATCTCTTTGTGTTTGTCTTACGTATCTTTTAGTTTTTTTGAGTCTGCTGTGGATGCTGTATGTCTCTTTGTATCTCTGTGTCTCGTTGTGTCTCTTTGTGTCTCTGTGTGTCTTTCTATCTCTTTGAATCTCTTTGTATCTTTGTGTCTCTGTGTGTCTTTCTGTCTCTTTGTATCTCTTTGTGTCTCTGTGTGTCTTCATGTATTGTTGTATCTCTGTGTCTCGTTGTGTCTCGTTGTGTGTCTTTGTGTCTCTGTGTGTCTTTCTGTCTCTTTGTATCTCTGTGTCTCGTTGTGTCTCTTTGTATCTCTGTGTCTCGTTGTGTCTCTTTGTATCTCTGTGTCTCGTTGTGTCTCTTTGTATCTCTTTGTGTCTCTTTGTGTCTTTATGTATTGTTGTGTCTCTGTGTCTCGTTGTGTCTCGTTGTGTCTCTGTGTGTCTTTCTGTCTCTTTGAATCCCTTTGTATCTTTGTGTCTCTGTGTGTCTTCATGTATTGTTGTGTCTCTGTGTCTCGTTGTGTCTCGTTGTGTGTCTTTGTGTCTCTGTGTGTCTTTCTGTCTCTTTGTATCTCTTTGTATCTTTGTGTCTCTGTGTGTCTTCATGTATTGTTGTGTCTCTGTGTCTCGTTGTGTCTTGTTGTGTGTCTTTATGTCTCTGTGTGTCTTTCTGTCTCTTTGTATCTCTGTGTCTCTTTGTATCTCTTTGTATCTTTGTGTCTCTGTGTGTCTTTATGTATTGTTGTGTCTCTGTGTCTCGTTGTGTCTCGTTGTGTGTCTTTGTGTCTCTGTGTGTCTTCATGTATTGTTGTGTCTCTGTGTCTCGTTGTGTGTCTTTGTGTCTCTGTGTGTCTTTCTGTCTCTTTGTATCTCTTTGTATCTTTGTGTCTCTGTGTGTCTTTCTGTCTCTTTGCATCTCTTTGTATCTTTGTGTCTCTGTGTGTCTTTGTGTCTCTTTGTATCTCTTTGTATCTTTGTGTCTCTGTGTGTCTTCATGTATTGTTGTGTCTCTGTGTCTCGTTGTGTCTCGTTGTGTGTCTTTGTGTCTCTGTGTGTCTTTCTGTCTCTTTGTATCTCTTTGTATCTTTGTGTCTCTGTGTGTCTTCATGTATTGTTGTGTCTCTGTGTCTCGTTGTGTTTCGTTGTGTGTCTTTGTGTCTCTGTGTGTCTCTTTGTGGTCATTGTGCGTCTCTTAATTGATTTTCCTAAATGTTTCCAGTGACTTCAGACCGAGTCTCTTTGACTCTTTCCTCCACACAAATGAAGCTTGTCTGCAGCACGATGACGAGAATTTAAACAAACACACACACATTTAGTTTCATTACCAATCACTCAGGAAATAAAGACGTGTGTGTTTGTGTGTGTGTGTGTGTGTGTGTGTGTTTTATTGAAGCTCTAAGACACTCTTTGATTGGGCTCATTTTCTGATTTGGAGTATTTGGGACATTTTACCGTGTAGAAACCAACTCATTCACGCCCTCTGGTGGACAAACTGAAACATGTTTCTGAAATGGGACAATGTATATTTAGGTATTTTATTCAAATTTTATATATATTATAATAAGAACAATACTGTTTGTCCTCCGTTTCTGTCTTCTACCTGTATCTGTGTGTGTGTGTGTGTGTGTTGAAAAAACACTTTTTCTTCGACAAAACGACACCGTTCATCAGACAGAAGCTGTACAAAACCGTCATTATTATCAGATTGTTATAATGTTCAGTCCCTGAACTCAAATGTAACATGCTCTATTGTTTCCACTTGTCCACAAGTCACATTTGCCTGTATCATGTAGAGCCCAGTGTGACCCAAAAGTCTTGATATCACTCTTTTCTCCATCTTTCCTGTACACTCTGTAAACCATCATCCTTTTCTATCCTCCCATTGCTTCTGCCACCTTTCCTTCAACCTCTTTTGAATAATACTTTTTACTGAAGCTGACTGCAAAATGTTTGCAGCTTCTTTTGTAGCTTTATCTGCCGTTTCCTTCCCTTTGACACAACATGTGCTGGTGCCCATCATTATGTATAATGTGTGCTGTATGAGGAAGTCTGAATGTCCTGTAAGCGGCTCATGAGTCCCGTGTCCTCTGTCGTGTTAACACTACTCCCATCTTGTCCCCTGATCATCACTCCGGGATCATTTGACCTGTTTTGATATTCAGTTCTGGATCAATGCTCCTCCTACCTTGGTCACTGAAGTAAACTTGGACATAACTGTGGTACCTGTCAATGTGTGTCTGTATGCAAACCTCAACATACCTCCTCTCTCCGTGTTCTTCTTTAATAACACAACTTCTCCTGCTGCATCAGGAAGTGTCCACTGGAACTGTTGGACTGAAGTTGAATGTGTTGACTTCTGTTGCTTTCTGTGCTCCAGTCCATCCAAAGCTTCTGGTCTCCTCGTCTCCTCGTCTCCTTCACTAGCTGTGTTGGACGCTCCTCCTGTGTTCCTGTAGATTAGAGCAATAACTACTTCGTACTTCTAAAGTTTCCAGCTGTAGTGCAGCCGTTGGGTTGTCATGGCGGGTAAAACATTAGACAATAACAATAACAATACAAATAGAGACATATTACATTTAAAATAGAATATAGAAGAATATAAAATACAGTACTTCTATTCATGAGGGTCAGTGTGGACCCGGGCTCTGTTCATTAGCGGCAGTGGGGGACCACGATCCAGACCTCAACAATCCATGAAACAGAAGGAGGTAGAGAGGAGGGGGGGCGGGGCATCAGCAGGGCCAATGGGAGGCCGGCTCACCAGGCATCAGACACCTCCAGGTCCAATGGACCCTATGAGACGTGAAGTCACAACGACTCCGGGGAGGAAGCAGAGTTAATAAGGTGCAATGGAGAGATGTAAATTCATCCATAAGGAGAGAGAGAAGAGGAGATAGGTGCTCAGTGTATCCTAAAACATCCCCAGCAGCCTATAAGCCTATAGCAGCATATCAAGGGGCTGGACCAGGGCAAACCTGATTCAGCCCTAACTATAAGGGCTATTAAAGAGGAAAGTCTTAAGTCTATTCTTGAATGAGGTGACTGTGTCTGCCTCCAGGACTGAAAGTGGAAGCTGGTTCCATAAAAGAGGAGCTTGATAACTGAAGGCTCTGGCTCCCATCCTACTTTTTAGGACTCTAGGAACCACAAGTAGCCCCGCATTTAGTGAGCAGCTCTCTAGTGGGGCAATATGGTACTACAAGCTCCTTAAGATATGATGGTGCATCACCAATCAAGGCTTTGTAGGTGAGGAGAAGAATTTTAAATGTGATTCTTGATTTTACAGGGAGCCAGTGCAGAGCAGCTAATACAGGAGTCATGTGATCTCTTTTCTTAGTTTTTGTGAGTACACGAGCTGCAGCATTCTGGATCAACTGGAGGGATTTAAGAGACTTATTAGAGCAGCCTGATAATAAGGAGTTGCAGTAATCTAGTCTGGAAGTAACAAACGCGTGAACCAGCTTTTCTGCATCTTTTTGAGACAAGATGTGTCTGATTTTTGAAATGTTACGTAGATGAAAAAATGCAGTCCTTGAGATTTGCTTAACGTGGAGTTAAAGGACAAGTCTGGGTCAAAGATAACTAGAGATTCTTTACAGTGGTGTTGGATGCCAGGGCAATGCCATCTACAGAAACCACATCACCAGATAATTGATCTCTGAGGTGTTCAGTCCAGTAAAATAACTTCAGTTTTGTCTGAGTTTAACATCAGGAAGTTGCAGGTCATCCATGTTTTTATGTCTTTAAGACATTCTTGAATTTTAGCGAGCTGGTTGGTCTCCTCTGGTTTGATCCATAGATATAATTGAGTATCGTCTGCATAGCAATGAAAGTTTATGGAGTGTTTCCTGATAATATTGCCCAAAGGAAGCATATATAAGGTAAATAAAATTGGTCCAAGCACAGAACCTTGTGGAACTCCGTGATTAACGTTGGTGGTCATTGAGGCTTCATCGTCTACAAATACAAACTGAGATCGATCTGATAAATAGGATTTAAACCAACTTAGTGCGGTACCTGAAATGCCAATCGACTGATCCAGTCTCTGTAATAGGATGTCATGATCAATGGTGTCGAACGCAGCACTAAGGTCTAACAAGACCAGTACAGAGATGAGTCCTTTATCAGCACTAAGGTCTAACAAGACCAGTACAGAGATGAGTCCTACTTTCTCAAGGATCTTAGAGAGGAAGGGAAGGTTAGAGATCGGTCTGTAGTTAGCCAACACCTCTGGATTAAGAGTGGTCTTCTTCAGGAGAGGTTTAATTACAGCTACTTTGAAGGAATGTGGTACATGGCCTGTTAGCAAAGACACATTAACAATATCCAGCAGAGAGGTGCCAACTAAAGGCAACACGTCTTTAAGCAGCCTCGTTGGGATGGGGTCTAAGAGACAGGTAGACGGTTTAGAAGTAGAAACCATTGAGGACAATTGGTCTAGGTTAATGGGAGAAAAGCTATCCAAATATACACCAGGGCATACAGCCGTTTCCAAGGCCACTCCTCTTGATGACAGATCGGCAGTAGTTGAGGGCAAGAGATCATCAATCTTGCCTCTAATAGTTAAAATCTTTTCCTTGAAGAAGTTCATGAAGTCATTACTACTGAGGTCTATAGGAATACACGGCTCCACAGAGCTGTGACTCTCTGTCAGCCTGGCTACAGTGCTAAAGAGAACCCTGGGGTTGTTCTTATTTTTCTCTATTACTGATGAGTAATAGGCTGCTCTGGCATTACGGAGAGCCTTTTTATATGTTTTAAGACTATCTCGCCAAACTAAGCGTGATTCTTCCAGATTGGTGGAACGCCATATACTTTAAAGCTTTGGTGAAGTTTGCTTTAGGTCGCGGGTCTGAGGGTTCTACCAGGGAGCAAACCTCCTTTGCCTCACTGTCTTTTTCTTCAGTGGGGCTATCGAGTCTAGTGTCATTCTCAGTGAGCCTGTAGCACTATCGACAAGATGATCAATCTGGGACGGACTAAAGTTAGCACAGGAGTCCTCCGTCACATTGAGACGTGGTATTGAATCAAATGCAGAAGGAATCTCTTCTTTAAATGTAGCTACAGCACTGTCAGTTAGACATCTGGTGTAGAAACTTTTGACTAACGGTGTATACTCCGGGAGTATGAACTCAAAAGTTATGAGGTAATGGTCTGACAGAAGAGGGTTCTGTGGGAAGACCTCCAAATGATCAATGTCAATGCCATATGTAAGAACAAGGTGGAGGGTGTGGCCAAAGCAGTGAGTGGGTTTCTGTACTCTGACAGAAGCCAATCGAGTCCAACAATGAGATAAATGCAGTACTAAGGGAATCATTGTCAATATCCACATGAATATTAAAATCTCCTACAATAATAACCTTATCAGTTTTAAGGACTAAACTTAATAAAAACTCTGAAAATTCAGATTTCTGAATATGGACCTGGTGGCCGGTACAGTATAACAAATAGAATATGATCAACCTGTTTTAGTTACACGGCAATTTGATGCTTTAAACCTCTTTCAAATTGTAGCTGAGCCAACCAGACTTAATTTGAAATCAGCGTCATCTGCCACACTGATCAATATTATTCTCACTAACACTCCATCAAACTACCGATCTGGAGTCTTCAGTCAAGACTTGAGTGACCACTGTGCGTTCGCTCCGGCCTCTCTGTCAAACGTCCACCGGTGATTGTGACCAAGCGCTCACTGAAAAACTTTGACAATCAGGCCTTCCTGCAAGATGTTGCAGCTGCGTCTTGGAAATAATCAATCTTATCCCCTCAGTGGAAGATGTCTGGTCTTATTTCAAAAACACCTTTAGCCTAATCTGAGAAACACGCCCCATTGAAACGATTCCAGACAAAGAATCGCTACAGCCCCTGGTTTAGTCATGATTTGGCGGTTCTGATCCGCCTAAAAAAAGGTCTCCTCAGTCTGCTGCCGACTGGCTGGCCTTCAGACAATGCAGGAACAAAACAACACAGGCGATCAGGAAAACTAAAATCAGGTTGCTAGGGAACAGCTAGCAGAAGCTACGTCTGGTTGGTAGGGAACAGCTAGTGGTTAGGCTTAGCTGCAGAGGGGAATGGAGGAGTGCTCAGGGAACGGTGCCAGGTGGAGGCCTAATTGGCCTCAGCTGGGGCTAATGATGATTTGCTCTCCATTAAACGACAGTAAGAGCGAAGAAGAGGGACGAGATGTACGCTGCCGTCAGCGGAGCAGAGAGACGGCCACAGGAGGGCGCTCATGGACGAGGCCGAGAGCTAACTAACGGAGCTAACGTCTGAGCTTCGATGGGGCGGAGCCGTGCATCTAACCCACTTAGAACTGCCTCCAACCAGCAAATGAACTACACTTGTTGCATGTACCGTTATCATTAAGGGAGGCAGAGGAATAGCTCTACATGAGACACTCTGAGCAAGAGGGAGGGGGAGGGGGAGAAGAAAACATCGCGAGCTGCTAAGCAACCGGAAGTGATGCAATACGCTTACCGGAAGAGAGAGATGATGCGTTCAGGAGCAGCAGGACAATGTATACAGACTATCGGCCTACAACCTACCTGGTGTTGGACCTCTTCTTACCTCCCAGGAGCAAACACCTGCCAATGAATCAAATAATAAATACTATTTAAAGTACATGTTGCCGAGAATGAAGAAGTGCATATATTATATATCATATATATGGTATATCATACAGTAACAATCACCACTTCTTACCAAAGACCCTTTAACTGATCTGACCCTGAGTACTAAACAGTCTGCTGAACCTGTATCAAGTAAACATGTACGCGTGTTTACTTGATACAGGCATTATGAACAATATCACTTTCATGATGTTTTAGAAGACTGAAGCTGCTCTGTCATCATTTAGTCTTTTGGGAGAACATTTCCTACATGATATGAGGATATAAGCTCAACTGGACGCCACTGGTTTAATCAATACAAATGTATTGTGATTAAATATCACACACTATGTTTTTAAGGTAAAAACATAGTATGAAAAATAGGTATGAAACAATAGTATGACTATAGATGCAATTTAAGTGAAGCACAATGGTTCTCTCCATCTGAAGCTCAATGACCCTCTGAGTGTTGTTGGTTCTCTTCCAGTAAAACCAGTGAGCAGTCTTGATGTAAAACAGATTGTAAAGTTAATTCATCCAATGAGCTCTACTCAGTGTATATATTATAGATAACACTCAACAAGCTTGATATTATTCAATAATTATTTTAATGACATGCACAATTAAAAGACAAATGAGAGCTTGTAAACTGCTGTGAAGCTTATTATCCAGCTGCCAGTGTTTCCTTCAGTCCTTCATTTCTGCTGCTCTAACCAACACACTTGTGATGTTTTACATAACAGAGCCGAGTGAATCTTTTGTTGCAAACTGTACAACTAAGTGGTTTCTCCCCCGTGTGGACAGTCAAGTGTCGCTCCAGATCTCCTTTTTGGGTGAATTTTTTACTACAATATGAACAACTGAATGGTTTCTCCCCTGTGTGGACAGTCGAGTGTCGTCTCAGATGTCCCTTTTGGGCAAATGTTTTACTACAAACTAAACAACTAAACGGTTTCTCCCCCGTGTGAGTGGCCACATGTCGCCTCAGATTTTGCTTCAGTGTGAATGTTTTACTACAAACTGAACAACTAAATGGTTTCTCCCCGGAGTGGACAGTCAAGTGTCGTCTCAGAACACTTTGCCGAGCAAATCTTTTGCCACAAACTGAACAAAGAAATAGTTTCTCTCCGGTTTTGGATTCAGAGCGTCTCTCCAGACGTCTCTTGTGGTCAATGCTTGCAGCACATTCAGAGGAGCTGATTGATGTTGCTCCAGTGCTACGGTCCACTTCAGTTCCGGGTACTTCACTGTGTTGCAGAGGGTTTGAATCCTCCCAATCCCTACTGTCATCAGTCTCAGGTTCAGAGCAGTGTAAAGGCTCATGGGTATCTGGTTGTGAAGGACTACCTCCATCTGATTTCCTGGCTGGTTTGGATCCCCCACAGTCCTCTCCATCAGCTTCTGTTTTCAAATGATCCGCCTCTCTGTTCTCCGCAGATTGTCTTCCATAAAGCTGTGAGAACATAGCTTCATCATCTTCTTCTTCGTCATCATCTTCATCTTCACTCTTCACAGAGACAGTAGTGAATGTGAACCTGATACCAGCCTCCTCCAGACCTTGAAGCTGCTCTCCCTCCTGACTGGTCCAGAGTTCCTCCTGTTCCTCTTTAATGTGTGGGGACTCTGGGTCCTCCTGGTCCTCATTAATGTGTGGGGGGTCTGGGTCCTCCTGGTCCTCTTTAATGTGTGGGGACTCTGGGTCCTCCTGGTCCTCATTAATGTGTGGGGGGTCTGGGTCCTCCTGGTCCTCTTTAATGTGTGGGGGCTCTGGGTCCTCCTGTTCCTCTTTAATGTGTGGGGACTCTGGGTCCTCCTGGTCCTCATTAATGTGTGGGGGCTCTGGGTCCTCCTGTTCCTCTTTAATATGTGGGGACTCTGGGTCCTCCTGGTCCTCATTAATGTGTGGGGGGTCTGGGTCCTCCTGGTCCTCTTTAATATGTGAGGGCTCTGGGTCCTCCTGGTCCAGACTGGAGGTCCAGTCCTGCTGCTCAGGGGGGCCCATCTCTCTTCTCATCAACAGCTGCTGGAGGTCTGTGGAGGATAATGAAAAACAGACACCTTCACGCGTATTCATTAGTTAAAAAATAAGCTCCACCCACAACAGTCAAGTCCTTATTTTACATTAAAGCATCGGTAATCATAATCTGATGACCTAATGGTTAATACTGATGACCTAATGGTTAATATTGATGACCTAATGGTTAATACTAAAACAGTCAGAGAGCTGAGTCCCGTCCTTTGGCCAGCATCGAACCCCCGGCTTGGTTAGTGTGTGTCGACCTCAGGTAAGGTATGAATTATGAATGAGACGCCTTGCATGGTAGCATCAGTGTATGAACGGGTGTTAATGGATGTTTTTCTATGTTTAACCTTTATGTAACCAGGTGAGTCCCATCGAGCAGCAACATGAGAACCACGGAACAAGAGACAGAACCGAGTTCTTTTTGGGAACCGGCCTCCATTTAAAACCAGTGGAATCAGTTCTTTGAGTTTCAAATCATTCTGCAACATATTCCAGGTTGAAGGTGCAGAGGACACAAAAGACCACCACATGGTAAAGAAGACCACCATAGTCCACCACAGGTAAAGAAGACTACCATAGTCCACCACAGGTAAAGAAGACCACCATAGTCCACCACATGGTAAAGAAGACCACCATAGTCCACCACAGGTAAAGAAGACCACCATAGTCCACCACATGGTAAAGAAGACCACCATAGTCTACCACATGGTAAAGAAGACTACCATAGTCTACCACATGGTAAAGAAGACTACCATAGTCTACCACAGGTAAAGAAGACTACCATAGTCTACCACATGGTAAAGAAGACTACCATAGTCTACCACAGGTAAAGAAGACTACCATAGTCCACCACATGGTAAAGAAGACCACCACAGATAAAGAAGACCACCATAGTCCAACACAGGTAAAGAAGACCACCATAGTCCACCACATGGTAAAGAAGACCACCATAGTCCACCACATGGTAAAGAAGACTACCATAGTCCACCACAGGTAAAGAAGACCACCATAGTCCACCACATGGTAAAGAAGACCACCATAGTCCACCACATGGTAAAGAAGACCACCATAGTCCACCACATGGTAAAGAAGACCACCATAGTCCACCACATGGTAAAGAAGACTACCATAGTCTACCACATGGTAAAGAAGACCACCATAGTCCACCACAGGTAAATAGTCCACCACAGATAAAGAAGACCACCATAGTCCAACACAGGTAAAGAAGACCACCATAGTCCACCACAGGTAAAGAAGATCACCATAGTCCACCACAGGTAAAGAAGACCACCATAGTCCACCACAGGTAAAGAAGACCACCATAGTCCACCACAGGTAAAGAAGACCACCATAGTCCACCACAGGTAAAGAAGATCACCATAGTCCATCACAGGTAAAGAAGATCACCATAGTCCACCACAGGTAAAGAAGACCACCATAGTCCACCACAGGTAAAGAAGACCACCATAGTCCACCACAGGTAAATAGTCCACCACAGGTAAAGAAGACCACCATAGTCCACCACAAGTAAAGAAGATCACCATAGTCCACCACAAGTAAAGAAGATCACCATAGTCCACCACATGGTAAAGAAGACCACCATAGTCCACCACAGGTAAAGAAGACCACCATAGTCCACCACAGGTAAAGAAGACCACCATAGTCCACCACAGGTAAAGAAGATCACCATAGTCCACCACAGGTAAAGAAGACCACCATAGTCCAACACAGGTAAAGAAGACCACCATAGTCCACCACAGGTAAAGAAGACCACCATAGTCCACCACAGGTAAAGAAGACCACCATAGTCCACCACAGGTAAAGAAGACCACCATAGTCCAACACAGGTAAAGAAGTAGCAGCAACTAATCACGTGTTTACATTAGTTGAAAAGCAGCTTATTTCTAAAATAAAAACCCAGTTTTAACCTCAACTTGTTCACCAGCTCCTGCACATGTCTTAACAGTGAGGGAGTCATCAATCAAAATACCCAGATTTGTATAAGAGTGAACCACCTCTATTCCACTTCCTTCAAGAGTGACCACCGAAGGGATATTCTGTGGCCGACTCCAACAGTTTGAAAACAACGTACGTTTTGTCTTATCTGTATTTAGAGTTTCAGTTGAAATAGAGTGTTTTGAACAACATTACAAGCTTAAAGTGTTAAAGCGCTTTGAGTGGTTGCTAGAAGTAACCACTCAAATATATATACACACTGAGGTCCAGTAATATCACCGGGGACTATAGTCCATACAAGGACTGGGTAACATAACTATATCACCAGGACTATAACCCATACAAGGACTGGGTAACATAACTATATCACCAGGACTATAACCCATACAAGGACTGGGTAACATAACTATATCACCAGGGGACTATAACCCATACAAGGACTGGGTAACATAACTATATCACCAGGACTATAATCCATACAAGGACTGGGTAACATAACTATATCACCAGGACTATAACCCATACAAGGACTGGGTAACATAACTATATCACCAGGACTATAACCCATACAAGGACTGGGTAACATAACTATATCACCAGAGGACTATAACCCATACAAGGACTGGGTAACATAACTATATCACCAGGACTATAACCCATACAAGGACTGGGTAACATAACTATATCACCAGGGGACTATAACCCATACAAGGACTGGGTAACATAACTATATCACCAGGACTATAACCCATACAAGGACTGGGTAACATAACTATATCACCAGGGGACTATAACCCATACAAGGACTGGGTAACATAACTATATCACCAGAGGACTATAACCCATACAAGGACTGGGTAACATAACTATATCACCAGGACTATAATCCATACAAGGACTGGGTAACATAACTATATCACCAGGACTATAACCCATACAAGGACTGGGTAACATAACTATATCACCAGGACTATAATCCATACAAGGACTGGGTAACATAACTATATCACCAGGACTATAACCCATACAAGGACTGGGTAACATAACTATATCACCAGGACTATAACCCATACAAGGACTGGGTAACATAACTATATCACCAGGACTATAACCCATACAAGGACTGGGTAACATAACTATATCACCAGGACTATAACCCATACAAGGACTGGATAAATGCATTGAATAAAACAACTGGATGTTATCAATATAGTTGTTGACGGTTATTATAGTTCCTAGTCCACTAAACAGACCCTCAGATCTTATTCCTAGATATTTAAAACTAACATGGCACCTTACCAAGAGCCAACAGGTCCATTAGAGGAAAGCTGCCATTAACTGAAGCAACTGATGGCTGCATTCTGCCAAGAGGGTCCCGGTCGAGTGAAGTCATGAGTGGGGGCAGAGTGGACGTCAGGAAGGTCGGCAGTGAGACAATGTGGATCAATGCGTTTACAGCTCCGGTGTTGCACTAGACCACTGTGGGGAAATGGGAGCTTAGCTCGCAAGCGAGGTCTGAGTCCTCCGACACGATCCCCATGGGTTTCCTCCACCCTTTCATCCCCCGGGCTAAAGTTCTGGTGCAACCGGTATGGAAGAGGGCAACCATTAAGTCCGCTTCGAATACCATTGGGGGGGGTAACTCCCATCACCTTGCCCACTGAATGTCTATTCTGCGAGTCCTCAGAAAGGACACCCGGCCTTCGGTATGCTTCGGAGCAGGAAAGTAGAACTTTGTGTGCTGCTCAGCTGGCCAAACAGTAACCGGATGACTCCAACGTACTCGGCTAGAGAACCTTCTCCTGCAACTCGCCAACAGTTCCCTCGAGGTACTGGAACTTTGCGGTGTCTCATTTTATCTGAGCCCACATAAGTACTCTTAACCTTCTGAACCCTAAAGCCGTTTTGGGTCATTTTTCTCTATGTGGTCTTGATTTTTCTCTCCTTCATGTACCGTTGGCTAGTTTAATCTACAGCGTTGCCGTGAGAACCATGTGTCTCTATAAAGTATAAATACACAACCGGATCCACCAAAACGAGTTGAGTTGCATGAATGTTTTTTTTGGGGAAGTTGCTCCTGATTCGATGTGAGGTCCTGGGACAGGGATGTCGTACATGTACAGATTGTAAAGCCCTCTGAGGGGAGTTTGTAACTTGTTATATTGGGCTATACAAAATAAACTGAATTGAATTGAAATGAAAACACTCACGTGAAGAACCGGTGTTTCTGCGCCAGGCCGCGGTTTGTACGTGTAAGGCTCGACTGCGTCCTGCCGCCTCCACCTTCTGACGTGCTCGGTGCCGTGCCATGTCCTGTCGGTGCAAAACCTGGCGACGCCCTGCCGCCTCCGGCGTTTGTCGCGCTCGGTGCCGCGCCATCGCCTGGCGGTGCAGCGCCCTGCGGCGCCCTGCCGCCTCCGGCGACTCCTGCGCTCGGTGCTCCACTATCACCCGTCTGTGAAGAGCTTGACCGAGTTCCGCCGCCTTCTGCTGCGCTCGCCGCTGGGCCATCGCTAGTCTGTGCGATTCTTTGCGGCGCTTTGCAGCCTCCGGCGTCTCATTCGCTAGTTGCTGCCGTTTCTTTAGTATGTAAAGTGCCCGTCGGTACTCGGTCTGTTGCTGCGTTTCGGTCTCGCGAGCTCCTTTCCTTCGATCCAACTCCTTTCTTCTGCGACGCTCCGCTTGTTGCAGCGTTTCCATCATGCGACTTTTTTTCTTTCTCTCCGCGTCCTTTTTTCTGCGACTCTCTCTTTGTTGCAGCGTTTCCATCATTCGACTTCTTTTCTTTCTCTCTGCGTCCTTTTTTCTGCGCTTGTCCGGATTTGATTTATAGCGCGGCATCGTGATGGCAAAAAGTGGTGGTCACCAAACCTGGAGAGGAACGGTGATACATTAAAGTGCACATGTGTTATTGTTTTCAACAAGAGAAAAATAAGCACTCAAAAACAAATGCAAACTCATAAGGGGTGAAAAAGGTGACACCGAGGTGCAGTTGGATTTTATTAGACAAACTTCACCACATCCACTTTGTTTGATGAAACCTCAAGCTTTCATACGGTCCTTTGATTGTTCTGACATTCTAAAGCTTTCCTTCATTGTCTGCAATGCAGATAAAGTATTTCCAGATTTCACTTTTGGCATCTTTGTCTCCTACACTTGACGCCACGTCTCCTACACTTGACGCCACGTCTCCTACACTTGATGCCACGTCTCCTACACTTGATGCCACGTCTCCTACACTTGATGCCACGTCTCCTACACTTGATGCCACGTCTCCTTCACTTGATGCCACGTCTCCTACACTTGATGCCACGTCTCCTACACTTGATGCCACGTCTCCTACACTTGATGCCACGTCTCCTACACTTGATGCCACGTCTCCTACACTTGATGCCACGTCTCCTTCACTTGATGCCACGTCTCCTACACTTGATGCCACGTCTCCTTCACTTGATGCCACGTCTCCTACACTAGATGCCACATCTCCTTCACTTGATGCCACGTCTCCTACACTTGATGCCACGTCTCCTTCACTTGACGCCACGTCTCCTTCACTTGACGCCACGTCTCCTTCACTTGACGCCACGTCTCCTTCACTTGACGCCACGTCTCCTTCACTTGAAGCCACGTCTCCTACACTTGACGCCACGTCTCCTACACTTGAAGTCACGTCTCCTTCACTTGATGCCACGTCTCCTTCACTTGACGCCACGTCTCCTTCACTTGACGCCACGTCTCCTTCACTTGACGCCACGTCTCCTTCACTTGACGCCACGTCTCCTACACTTGACGCCACGTCTCCTTCACTTGATGCCACGTCTCCTTCACTTGATGCCACGTCTCCTTCACTAGATGCCACGTCTCCTTCACTTGACGCCACGTCTCCTTCACTTGACGCCACGTCTCCTTCACTTGACGCCACGTCTCCTTCACTAGACGCCACGTCTCCTACACTTGACGCAACGTCTCCTACACTTGACGCCACGTCTCCTTCACTTGACGCCACGTCTCCTTCACTTGAAGCCACGTCTCCTTCACTTGATGCCACGTCTCCTACACTTGATGCCACGTCTCCTACACTTGATGCCACGTCTCCTTCACTAGACGCCACGTCTCCTACACTTGATGTCACGTCTCCTTCACTTGATGCCACGTCTCCTTCACTTGATGCCACGTCTCCTTCACTAGATGCCACGTCTCCTACACTTGATGCCACGTCTCCTACACTTGACGCCACGTCTCCTACACTTGATGTCACGTCTCCTTCACTTGATGCCACGTCTCCTTCACTAGACGCCACGTCTCCTACACTTGATGTCACGTCTCCTTCACTTGATGCCACGTCTCCTTCACTTGATGCCACGTCTCCTTCACTAGATGCCATGTCTCCTACACTTGATGCCACGTCTCCTACACTTGACGCCACGTCTCCTACAATTGACGCCACGTCTCCTTCACTTGACGCCACGTCTCCTTCACTTGACGCCACGTCTCCTACACTTGACGCCACGTCTCCTTCACTTGACGCCACGTCTCCTACACTTGACGCCACGTCTCCTTCACTTGACGCCATGTCTCCTACACTTGATGCCACGTCTCCTTCACTTGACGCCACGTCTCCTTCACTTGACGCCATGTCTCCTACACTTGATGCCACGTCTCCTTCACTTGATGCCACGTCTCCTACACTTGATGCCACGTCTCCTTCACTTGATGCCACGTCTCCTTCACTTGACGCCACGTCTCCTTCACTTGAAGCCACGTCTCCTTCACTTGACGCCACGTCTCCTACACTTGATGCCACGTCTCCTTCACTTGACGCCACGTCTCCTTCACTTGATGCCACGTCTCCTTCACTTGACGCCACGTCTCCTTCACTTGATGCCACGTCTCCTTCACTTGACGCCACGTCTCCTTCACTTGATGCCACGTCTCCTTCACTTGATGCCACGTCTCCTTCACTTGATGCCACGTCTCCTTCACTTGATGCCACGTCTCCTTCACTTGACGCCACGTCTCCTTCACTTGACGCCACGTCTCCTTCACTTGATGCCACGTCTCCTTCACTTGATGCCACGTCTCCTACACTTGATGCCACGTCTCCTTCACTTGATGCCACGTCTCCTACACTAGATGCCACATCTCCTTCACTTGACGCCACGTCTCCTTCACTTGACGCCACGTCTCCTTCACTTGACGCCACGTCTCCTACACTTGACGCCACGTCTCCTTCACTTGACGCCATGTCTCCTACACTTGACGCCACGTCTCCTTCACTTGACGCCATGTCTCCTACACTTGATGCCACGTCTCCTTCACTTGACGCCACGTCTCCTTCACTTGACGCCATGTCTCCTACACTTGATGCCACGTCTCCTTCACTTGATGTCACGTCTCCTTCACTTGATGCCACGTCTCCTTCACTTGATGCCACGTCTCCTTCACTAGATGCCATGTCTCCTACACTTGATGCCACGTCTCCTACACTTGACGCCACGTCTCCTACAATTGACGCCACGTCTCCTACACTTGACGCCACGTCTCCTACACTTGACGCCACGTCTCCTACAATTGACGCCACGTCTCCTTCACTTGACGCCACGTCTCCTACAATTGACGCCACGTCTCCTTCACTTGACGCCATGTCTCCTACACTTGATGCCACGTCTCCTTCACTTGATGCCACGTCTCCTACACTAGATGCCACATCTCCTTCACTTGATGCCACGTCTCCTTCACTTGATGCCACGTCTCCTACACTTGATGCCACGTCTCCTACACTTGATGCCACGTCTCCTACACTTGATGCCACGTCTCCTACACTTGATGCCACGTCTCCTACACTTGATGCCACGTCTCCTTCACTTGATGCCACGTCTCCTACACTTGATGCCACGTCTCCTTCACTTGATGCCACGTCTCCTACACTAGATGCCACATCTCCTTCACTTGATGCCACGTCTCCTACACTTGATGCCACGTCTCCTTCACTTGACGCCACGTCTCCTTCACTTGACGCCACGTCTCCTTCACTTGACGCCACGTCTCCTTCACTTGACGCCACGTCTCCTGCACTTGACGCCACGTCTCCTACACTTGACGCCACGTCTCCTACACTTGATGTCACGTCTCCTTCACTCGATGCCACGTCTCCTTCACTTGACGCCACGTCTCCTTCACTTGACGCCACGTCTCCTTCACTTGACGCCACGTCTCCTTCACTTGACGCCACGTCTCCTACACTTGACGCCACGTCTCCTTCACTAGATGCCACGTCTCCTTCACTTGATGCCACGTCTCCTTCACTAGATGCCACGTCTCCTTCACTTGACGCCACGTCTCCTTCACTTGACGCCACGTCTCCTTCACTTGACGCCACGTCTCCTTCACTAGACGCCACGTCTCCTACACTTGACGCAACGTCTCCTACACTTGACGCCACGTCTCCTTCACTTGACGCCACGTCTCCTTCACTTGAAGCCACGTCTCCTTCACTTGATGCCACGTCTCCTACACTTGATGCCACGTCTCCTACACTTGATGCCACGTCTCCTTCACTAGACGCCACGTCTCCTACACTTGATGTCACGTCTCCTTCACTTGATGCCACGTCTCCTTCACTTGATGCCACGTCTCCTTCACTAGATGCCATGTCTCCTACACTTGATGCCACGTCTCCTACACTTGACGCCACGTCTCCTACACTTGATGTCACGTCTCCTTCACTTGATGCCACGTCTCCTTCACTAGACGCCACGTCTCCTACACTTGATGTCACGTCTCCTTCACTTGATGCCACGTCTCCTTCACTTGATGCCACGTCTCCTTCACTAGATGCCATGTCTCCTACACTTGATGCCACGTCTCCTACACTTGACGCCACGTCTCCTACAATTGACGCCACGTCTCCTTCACTTGACGCCACGTCTCCTTCACTTGACGCCACGTCTCCTACACTTGACGCCACGTCTCCTTCACTTGACGCCATGTCTCCTACACTTGACGCCACGTCTCCTTCACTTGACGCCATGTCTCCTACACTTGATGCCACGTCTCCTTCACTTGACGCCACGTCTCCTTCACTTGACGCCACGTCTCCTACACTTGATGCCACGTCTCCTTCACTTGATGCCACGTCTCCTACACTTGATGCCACGTCTCCTTCACTTGATGCCACGTCTCCTTCACTTGACGCCACGTCTCCTTCACTTGACGCCACGTCTCCTTCACTTGATGCCACGTCTCCTACACTTGATGCCACGTCTCCTTCACTTGACGCCACGTCTCCTTCACTTGATGCCACGTCTCCTTCACTTGACGCCACGTCTCCTTCACTTGATGCCACGTCTCCTTCACTTGACGCCACGTCTCCTTCACTTGATGCCACGTCTCCTTCACTTGATGCCACGTCTCCTTCACTTGATGCCACGTCTCCTTCACTTGATGCCACGTCTCCTTCACTTGACGCCACGTCTCCTTCACTTGACGCCACGTCTCCTTCACTTGATGCCACGTCTCCTTCACTTGATGCCACGTCTCCTACACTTGATGCCACGTCTCCTTCACTTGATGCCACGTCTCCTACACTAGATGCCACATCTCCTTCACTTGACGCCACGTCTCCTTCACTTGACGCCACGTCTCCTTCACTTGACGCCACGTCTCCTACACTTGACGCCACGTCTCCTTCACTTGACGCCATGTCTCCTACACTTGACGCCACGTCTCCTTCACTTGACGCCATGTCTCCTACACTTGATGCCACGTCTCCTTCACTTGACGCCACGTCTCCTTCACTTGACGCCATGTCTCCTACACTTGATGCCACGTCTCCTTCACTTGATGCCACGTCTCCTACACTTGATGCCACGTCTCCTTCACTTGATGCCACGTCTCCTTCACTTGACGCCACGTCTCCTTCACTTGACGCCACGTCTCCTTCACTTGATGCCACGTCTCCTACACTTGATGCCACGTCTCCTTCACTTGACGCCACGTCTCCTTCACTTGATGCCACGTCTCCTTCACTTGACGCCACGTCTCCTTCACTTGATGCCACGTCTCCTTCACTTGACGCCACGTCTCCTTCACTTGATGCCACGTCTCCTTCACTTGATGCCACGTCTCCTTCACTTGATGCCACGTCTCCTTCACTTGATGCCACGTCTCCTTCACTTGACGCCACGTCTCCTTCACTTGACGCCACGTCTCCTTCACTTGATGCCACGTCTCCTTCACTTGATGCCACGTCTCCTACACTTGATGCCACGTCTCCTTCACTTGATGCCACGTCTCCTACACTAGATGCCACATCTCCTTCACTTGACGCCACGTCTCCTTCACTTGACGCCACGTCTCCTTCACTTGACGCCACGTCTCCTTCACTTGACGCCACGTCTCCTGCACTTGACGCCACGTCTCCTACACTTGACGCCACGTCTCCTACACTTGATGTCACGTCTCCTTCACTCGATGCCACGTCTCCTTCACTTGATGCCACGTCTCCTTCACTAGATGCCATGTCTCCTACACTTGATGCCACGTCTCCTACACTTGACGCCACGTCTCCTACACTTGACGCCACGTCTCCTACACTTGATGTCACGTCTCCTTCACTCGATGCCACGTCTCCTTCACTTGATGCCACGTCTCCTTCACTAGATGCCATGTCTCCTACACTTGATGCCACGTCTCCTACACTTGACGCCACGTCTCCTACACTTGATGCCACGTCTCCTTCACTTGATGCCACGTCTCCTTCACTTGACGCCACGTCTCCTTCACTTAATGCCACGTCTCCTTCACTTGACGCCACGTCTCCTTCACTTGACGCCACGTCTCCTTCACTTGATGCCACGTCTCCTTCACTTGTTGATTGGCCAACACGTCACATCAAAGATGTTTTATTGAGAAGATCACCTTTTCTCCTCGTCTCACTCCCGGCGTCGTTGCATTCAGTCCAGACTCACTGTGTTCACCGGGAAGTGAGAAACAGGTTTACTATGGGAGAGTGAGAAGATATGAGAGGAGTGGTCACGGGGCGCGATTTTGTAGTTTGAAATGTGTACATAGATAGATAGATAGAGGAGCGAGAGAGAGAGAGAGAGAGAGAGAGAGAGAATACAAATGTATATATATATATATAGATAATAAAACAAAACCTGCTCTTTGTATCGGGACTTCCGGGTTGAAAAGCCCAAATCTCTCTTCAGCCGCTGTCACTCAACAGAATGTGGACGTGTTTCCCGATCCGGGCCTTAGGGCCCAGAATCCCGCTCCGGGTCCGTGGAGGTCCCGTCTCTCTCCGCGTTCAGAGTCTGGAGCATGCGCACTCAGTCCGCTTCGAGGAGCGGGTCATCGCTCCGGGTGCAGCGGGCCCAGCGGGCAGGAAGCCCGGGTTGAACCCTGTTGTGACTCCGCTCGGATCAGAAGAACCGGTCGGAAACAATGCTTCCGGTCTTTCTTCTTCTTCTTTTTAATTTACGGCAGTTGTCGCCCACGGGGTCGCAGTGCTGCCAGCTTCCGGGTTTGTTCTCCCCGTTTATAGTTCTTCTTCCGGTTAATGAGTCCACATAAACCTTTTGAACCACTTCCTATAATAATACATAATAATACATTTAATTTGTGTATTGACAAGGTACTTAAGAAGCAATACAAATACAAACAAGGTGACGTAACTACGTTATAGCGTCACTCTCATGTCCTTTGATGTATTCTTGTGTACATTTACTGTAATATGTCAATAAATATGTATTTCCATCTGAGCCATCGCGATGATCCTCCGTTACAATCGTTGTTCTAGTAAATATAGATTCAAAAAGAATTGTTGTCACTTACATTTTTAATCCTTCGATGTGTGAACATTAAACATAGAAGTTAGGTTTGTTAATAATAATACAATAAAACTCACAAAGGGAAAAATACTAATAAAATAAATACAATGTATCTATAATATAGTTATTTTTGTATTAAAGTCAATGAACAGAAACTATTTGCTAAATACACAAGATTCTCTTTCCATCAGAATAATTTGAGGCGTTGAATAATTAACGAGTTAACCCGTGGCTAAGCCCCGCCCCCATGGCGACTACGTCAAGCTGTCAGAGCTAAGTTACCATGGAAACCTCACCGACATTCCCACATATATATATATATATATATATATATATATATATATATATATATATATATATATATACACACACATACTGTACATATACACATGTATATATATATACACACACAAACACACATGTATATATATATATGTCTATATATATAAGACATTCCTTTGAGCGTCAAAGTGAAGCGAGTAGGAATCTTAAATATTTGCTTTATCTTCATATCATCATTCAGATGCAGAACGTGACCATTTAAATGAAGATAAACATGACGTGCACACGTTTGATTGACACCAACACAGAAAACATGTGTGAGGAACATGTTAATGAAAGTGAAAAACTTTATTGATTCAGCACAACTGTGACAATACACGTCAATCAATCAATCACACTCTTCCTGGTATTGTATATCCTGGTCCACCACATACAGTAAGGAGCTGCTGTAGACCAGCACCACGTGGACTAGATAGACCTCTTACTGGTATTGTATATCCTGGTCCACCACATACAGTAAGGAGCTGCTGTAGACCAGCACCACATGGACTAGATAGACCTCTTACTGGTATTGTATATCCTGGTCCACCACATACAGTAAGGAGCTGCTGTAGACCAGCACCACGTGGACTAGATAGACCTCTTACTGGTATTGTATATCCTGGTCCACCACATACAGTAAGGAGCTGCTGTAGACCAGCACCACGTGGACTAGATAGACCTCTTACTGGTATTGTATATCCTGGTCCACCACATACAGTAAGGAGCTGCTGTAGACCAGCACCACGTGGACTAGATAGACCTCTTACTGGTATTGTATATCCTGGTCCACCACATACAGTAAGGAGCTGCTGTAGACCAGCACCACGTGGACTAGATAGACCTCTTACTGGTATTGTATATCCTGGTCCACCACATACAGTAAGGAGCTGCTGTAGACCAGCACCACGTGGACTAGATAGACCTCTTACTGGTATTGTATATCCTGGTCCACCACATACAGTAAGGAGCTGCTGTAGACCAGCACCACGTGGACTAGATAGACCTCTTACTGGTATTGTATATCCTGGTCCACCACATACAGTAAGGAGCTGCTGTAGACCAGCACCACGTGGACTAGATAGACCTCTTACTGGTATTGTATATCCTGGTCCACCACATACAGTAAGGAGCTGCTGTAGACCAGCACCACGTGGACTAGATAGACCTCTTACTGGTATTGTATATCCTGGTCCACCACATACAGTAAGGAGCTGCTGTAGACCAGCACCACGTGGACTAGATAGACCTCTTACTGGTATTGTATATCCTGGTCCACCACATACAGTAAGGAGCTGCTGTAGACCAGCACCAGACCAGGTCTGATGTAGAGACTCCATTGTTCTTAATGATTGTGAAATCAAGGAGCTTCATTGTATTTTGTTATTCTGCACACAAAAGAAACATTTGAGTTTTCTCGTCGTCTTGGTTCTGTTTCCAGAGAAGAGACGTCAAGAAGAAGAGGGAGTGACTAAACCAGAGGAGTCGCCCCCTGTGGTCAGTAGAGAGAATGCAGCTTTAACACATGAAGCATAGACTTCTATACAACCAGAGGAGTGGCCCCCTGGTGGTCAGGAGAGAGAATGCAGCTTTAACACATGAAGCATAGACTTCTATACAACCAGAGGAGTCGCCCCCTGGTGGTCAAGAGAGAGAATGCAGCTTTAACACATGAAGCATAGACTTCTATACAACCAGAGGAGTCGCCCCCTGTGGTCAGTAGAGAGAATGCAGCTTTAACACATGAAGCATAGACTTCTATACAACCAGAGGAGTGGCCCCCTGGTGGTCAGGAGAGAGAATGCAGCTTTAACACATGAAGCATAGACTTCTATACAACCAGAGGAGTGGCCCCCTGGTGGTCAGGAGAGAGAATGCAGCTTTAACACATGAAGCATAGACTTCTATACAACCAGAGGAGTCGCCCCCTGGTGGTCAAGAGAGAGAATGCAGCTTTAACACATGAAGCATAGACTTCTATACAACCAGAGGAGTCGCCCCCTGGTGGTCAGGAGAGAGAATGCAGCTTTAACACATGAAGCATAGACTTCTATACAACCAGAGGAATCACCCCCTGGTGGTCAGGAGAGAGAATGCAGCTTTAACACATGAAGCATAGACTTCTATACAACCAGGAGTCGCCCCCTGTGGTCAGTAGAGAGAATGCAGCTTTAACACATGAAGCATAGACTTCTATACAACCAGGAGTCGCCCCCTGTGGTCAGTAGAGAGAATGCAGCTTTAACACATGAAGCATAGACTTCTATACAACCAGGAGTCGCCCCCTGTGGTCAGTAGAGAGAATGCAGCTTTAACACATGAAGCATATACTTCTATACAACCAGGAGTCGCCCCCTGTGGTCAGTAGAGAGAATGCAGCTTTAACACATGAAGCATAGACTTCTATACAACCAGGAGTCGCCCCCTGTGGTCAGTAGAGAGAATGCAGCTTTAACACATAGACTTTTCAATACTCAAGATTGACACCTGTGAGGTAGTGTGTGTGTTTAATCAGCTCAAAAGTTCCTATACTTTCTTAAAGCTCTACCCCAAGAAAGGGCCTGTTAGGGGGTTCAAATGTCATTTAGACCTGCGATCGAAACACATGAGTCCCTCAAAAACATTCCTAGTCCCTGAACTCTCCATCCATAAACGATTACAGCAGTTCAGAGGTCCACCACAAGGGGCGCCAGTATCCGCCGTGTGAGCTCAGTCCTGGAAGCCGAAGCTCTGGTTCCTACACTTGTGGTTTTTGACCTGCGAGGACCAAGTGAACCTCTTGTCACAAACGCTGCAGCTGAACGGTTTCTCCTCCGAGTGCACGACCACGTGCGCGGTCAGATTGGTCTTCTTTGAGAACCTCCTGCTGCAAACTGAGCAGCTGAAGGGTTTCTCCCCCGTGTGGACCCTCATGTGGTGCACCAAGGTGCTGCGCAGCGAGAAGCTGGCGGTGCAGACGGAGCAGGCGAACGGCTTCTCCCCCGTGTGGACTCTCAAGTGACGCGTCAGATTAGAGCGCTTCGTAAAGGTTTTACCGCAGAACTGGCAGGTGAAGGTTCCATCCCCCGTGTGGCGGTTCCTGTGGTTCTGCAGGCGGTCCGTGCCGACCGGCGCTTCACACTCGGAGCAGCTGGAGGGTTTGTCGGCTGCGTCGCGGACCTCACTGTTTCCCAGAGCATTGAAACCGGACCCGGTTCCCCTGAAGAGCTTCAACCATCATCACTGTCTTTGGTCTCAGAGGAGTGTGACGTTTTATCTGGTCCTGGAGGTCTATGTGGATCTGAGTTCCTGTCTGGTTCTGGTCCTCCACAGTCCTCTCCATCAGCTTCTGTTTCCATGTGTTCAGTTTGTCTTTGATGAAGATGAGAGGACTGAGCTTCCTCTTCATCATCTTCACTCTTCACAGTAGTGAATGAGAACTTGATACCAGCCTCCTCCAGACCTTGAAGCTGCTCTCCATCCTGACTGGTCCAGAGTTCCTCCTGTTCCTCTTTAATGTGTGGGGACTCTGGGTCCTCCTGGTCCAGACTGGAGCTCCAGTCCTGCTGCTCAGGGGGAACCTCTTCTTGAACCACCTGAAACTTCTTGAGGTTTGCAGGAAACACTGAAAAACACAGAACACTGAATGTAACACGGTCACATGACTTCATGTCTATAGAGGAACTCCATCACGGTCACATGACTTCATGTCTATAGAGGAACTCCATCACGGTCACATGACTTCATGTCTATAGAGGAACTCCATCACGGTCACATGACTTCATGTTAGTCTATAGAGGAACTCCATCATGGTCACATGACTTCATGTCTATAGAGGAACTCCACCACGGTCACATGACTTCATGTCTATAGAGGAACTCCATCACGGTCACATGACTTCATGTCTATAGAGGAACTCCATCACGGTCACATGACTTCATGTCTATAGAGGAACTCCATCACGGTCACATGACTTCATGTCTATAGAGGAACTCCATCACGGTCACATGACTTCATGTCTATAGAGGAACTCCATCACGGACACATGACTTCATGTCTATAGAGGAACTCCATCACGGTCACATGACTTCATGTCTATAGAGGAACTCCATCACGGTCACATGACTTCATGTCTATAGAGGAACTCCATCACGGTCACATGACTTCATGTCTATAGAGGAACTCCATCACGGTCACATGACTTCATGTCTATAGAGGAACTCCACCACGGTCACATGACTTCATGTTAGTCTATAGAGGAACTCCATCACGGTCACATGACTTCATGTTAGTCTATAGAGGAACTCCATCACGGTCACATGACTTCATGTTAGTCTATAGAGGAACTCCATCACGGTCACATGACTTCATGTTAGTCGATAGAGGAACTCCATCACGGTCACATGACTTCATGTTAGTCTATAGAGGAACTCCATCATGGTCACATGACTTCATGTTAGTCTATAGAGGAACTCCATCACGGTCACATGACTTCATGTTAGTCTATAGAGGAACTCCATCACGGTCACATGACTTCATGTTAGTCTATAGAGGAACTCCATCACAGTCACATGACTTCATGTCTATAGAGGAACTCCACCACGGTCACATGACTTCATGTCTATAGAGGAACTCCATCACGGTCACATGACTTCATGTTAGTCTATAGAGGAACTCCATCACGGTCACATGACTTCATGTCTATAGAGGAACTCCATCACGGTCACATGACTTCATGTCTGTAGAGGAACTCCATCATGGTCACATGACTTCATGTTAGTCTATAGAGGAACTCCATCACAGTCACATGACTTCATGTCTATAGAGGAACTCCATCACGGTCACATGACTTCATGTCTATAGAGGAACTCCATCACGGTCACATGACTTCATGTTAGTCTATAGAGGAACTCCATCACAGTCACATGACTTCATGTCTATAGAGGAACTCCATCACGGTCACATGACTTCATGTCTATAGAGGAACTCCACCACGGTCACATGACTTCATGTCTATAGAGGAACTCCATCACGGTCACATGACTTCATGTCTATAGAGGAACTCCATCACGGTCACATGACTTCATGTTAGTCTATAGAGGAACTCCATCACGGTCACATGACTTCATGTCTATAGAGGAACTCCATCACGGTCACATGACTTCATGTCTATAGAGGAACTCCATCACGGTCACATGACTTCATGTCTATAGAGGAACTCCATCACGGTCACATGACTTCATGTCTATAGAGGAACTCCATCACGGTCACATGACTTCATGTCTATAGAGGAACTCCATCACGGTCACATGACTTCATGTCTATAGAGGAACTCCACCACGGTCACATGACTTCATGTTAGTCTATAGAAGCACCATTCATGTTTAAAATATGTTATTGCAGACAAGACTGCGCATGCGCACAGCGGAGAAACAAAACAGAAAACATTTTTTTACCGAGTTCCAGGCGTCCTGGTCCGGGTCTCCTGGTCTCGGCGTCCGGCCCGCGGTGGAACCCGATCTCCTCCTCGTACTCTGCTATGGTTCTTTCAAACAGCCCAAAGATCTCCTCCACAGCCGCAGTTAGTCGCTGGTTGACTAAACATCTGAGCTTCTGGACTCTAGACATCTTTATATGATCACTCTTTAAATGATCACTCTTTATATGAACACTCTTTAAATGATCACTCTTTATATGATCACTCTTTAAATGATCACTCTTTATATGATCACTCTTTAAATGATCACTCTTTAAATGATCACTCTTTATATGATCACTCTTTAAATGATCACTCTTTATATGATCACTCTTTAAATGATCACTCTTTAAATGATCACTCTTTATATGATCACTCTTTAAATGATCACTCTTTATATGATCACTCTTTATATGATCACTCTTCCCGTTGACTCTGAGAGGACAGTTCGGCGTTTAAAGGGACTCACGACGCCATGTTGTCCGAACGGAGTGATCAAGTACTTCCGGGTCGCGGTGTGAACCTTCAAAATAAGACTCTCTTCATTGTCTTTACAGGTTTATTTACAGTATTCACATTTTATTCCCGTAGCCACACATCACGGATTACTGCGGCGGGGGTTGAACTGCAGGTTTGTCCTCGCAGAAGAGTTTTTTTAAATAGTTGTATAGTTATTGTTACTAAAAGGAACAAGAACTACTGTGAATAAACACAACGTGTTATATAATACATTCATCTGAGAATTACCTTTAAGTACATTTACTAATTAAACGACCTCCCAGTACATAAAGTAGTAAAATATATAAAATATATAATCGGTCACTTTTTGTCTCCCGGAACCTTTGATTGTCAGATATTGTTTTCGGCCAGAGACGCAAACCGGAAGAGGAAGAGGTCGGTCTGAGGAGCTCCATCACAACGAAAGGCGGCGCGTATGAGCCTCAAGGCGCTCCGTCCATTTGTGTGAAACGGAGCGGACTACAAAGATGGCGGCGGGTCGGTATCTGCTTTATGTTTCAGAGGCTTGAGACTCAAAGTCTCCTGCACAGTAAACTACAGGAGGAACATTTATATTCTGTGACAACATTACTTTAAAAGGAAAGAGTGCAATACACTAGTTTTTAATTCATTCTTGAATTGTGCGCATAATGCGATTAATCGATTAATTTTGTTCATCTTTGCCCAGCACTAATTTTAATATAATATATATTATTATATTAATATTAATATATATTTCCATATAATATAGAACATATATATTATATTAATATATATATATATATATATATATATATATATATATATATATATATATATATATTTAGGAGGGGGGTCCCTGCTCTTAATAGCAGTCTAGGTGGTAAAAACTCAGGATGAAACTTCATAAAGAGATCGCGGCTCTTTTTGAGATGAATTTATGAATAATAATAATAATAATGCATTTTATTTGTAACGCACTTTTCAGTCAACAGAATCTCAGACTGCCAGTTTAAAATCAACTTTATTGCTTTTGAGTATAAAATACATAAAAACATTGAACATGTATTAGTTTGATGTGAATAATTTCTCATCCTGTTTGGATCCAAACTAAAGTGGATCCAGCTCCATCAAGTGGAACCAGAACCAGAACCAGAACCAGAACCAGAACCAGAACGTTGTGATAACGACGTTCAGACGTGAACCGTGACGACTATCAGGCGCTCACATTAAACTGCAATACACTAAAGAACACGCAGAGACTTCATGGATATTAACTGTAAATATTATATGTTTGTCAGTTGACGCCTGGATTCAGTCGTATCTTCTCTGTCTGGTTGTTACACTGTTATAACATGAGAAAAGGCTGCTACTGGTGGTAATAAGGTCACTTCATACATGTGGCACAACTCCCACTGTTGTTGACAAATATGAGTCCATGAAGTGCAGGACTCCGTCCACAGGGAGGCGCTGCAACAGGAAGCAGGAACATTTACACTGATGATGTCATGAACACAGCTCATCTGACACTATAGGGTCAGAACACATGAAGGGGCCAAAGGACTAAACTAAGTCCAGGTCTACTGAAGATCCTCTGATCAGGTCCAGAGGATCACAGATGGTGGACTCACTTCCATCTGAGGAGAGAAGAAGAAGAGATGGATCATCAGCACATCAGCAGAAGGAGCCTCCGGCCTTCAGAGTGAACACTCGGAGCTCTCACTCCTGCAGACACTCTGGACATCAGGTCTGCTCACTCAGTACACAGTGGACATAAAGAGCTGAGGGCCCTGAACGCATCATGAGAAACAGAGAGGCGTTCACTGCTCACTGTAGTGATGGATTCACTGCTGTTAGGGCTCAGAGCTGATAAAAACCACAGTCTCAGTGACATGTGAATGTCTCATCTCCTTATGAAATATCATCAGATTGATGAATGAGGACTTCTGTCTCTGGACATGTTGAAATGCTGTCAGCTGGTAAACAGCCTTATTTCCTGCAGACTTGAACACAACAACAGTCGTCTTCTCATCAACACACACTCACACACACGTGACAAACATACAAAGACACACACACACACACACTCACACACACACACGTGACAAACATACAAAGACACACACACACTCACACACACACACGTGACAAACATACAAAGACACACACACACTCACACACACACACGTGACAAACATACAAAGACACACACACTCACACATACACACACACACGTGACAAACATACAAAGACACACACACACACTCACACACACTCACATGTGACAAACATACAAAGACACACACACACACGTGACAAACATACAAAGACACACACACACACACTCACACACACACACATGTGACAAACATACAAAGACACACACACTCACACACACACACACACGTGACAAACATACAAAGACACACACACACACACTCACACACACACACACGTGACAAACATACAAAGACACACACACACACTCACACACACACACGTGACAAACATACAAAGACACACACACACACACACTCACACACACACACGTGACAAACATACAAAGACACACACACTCACACACACACACACACACACACACTCCACGGCAGTATATGTATATATATATATATATATATATATATATATATGTATAATCTTCCTTGTAAACTGACCTTTGTGACCTTATCGCTGAAACGCTGCTGACCTCCAGTCCAGCAGGTGGCGACAAATCCTCCCGTCTCACCCAACAGGTCACCACTGAAAAGCTCACCGAGCATGCGCAGCGCCTCTAACCCGGAAGTGCCAGGAGTAAACAACCCACCACGACGTCCGGAGAGCCAACTGGTCCCGTTTTGTCCGCCAGCCCGCCGCACACACGCCGCCCGCATGTCTAAGATCGAGATGCTGCGGCTGCTCATCACGCAGCGGCTCACCGCCGCCGCGGAGGAGATCTTCGGGGTGTTCGGGAGGACTCTGGCCGAGTACGAGGACGAGATCTGCCGCTCCAAGCTGGAGATCTCTCGCCAGCGCCGGCTGCTGGACCTCTGCAGGAAGCCGCAGGTGTGTCTGCAGGTGGACAGCTCAGGTGAGTCGGGATGGAGGCCTGAGGGGCCGGGCCGGCCAGCACCGGTACCGAGATCCGGTCTAACGCCACGTTAACCGGTGTTACGGTTTAAGAAGCGACCGTGTTAACTGAAGACTTTGAACCGACGCGTCCGTTGTTGTCTAGTTACAGACCGCTGTTGACAAGAGGAGAGAACACGGAGCGGTACCTGTCTGACGTTCACCTGTTTACCAACAACAGTACCTGTCTCTCTGACGTTAACCTGTTTACCAACAACAGTACCTGTCTCTCTGACGTTAACCTGTTTACCAACAACAGTACCTGTCTCTCTGACGTTAACCTGTTTACCAACAACAGTACCTGTCTCTCTGACGTTAACCTGTTTACCAACAACAGTACCTGTCTCTCTGACATTAACCTGTTTACCAACAACAGTACCTGTCTCTCTGACGTTAACCTGTTTACCAACAACAGTACCTGTCTCTCTGACGTTAACCTGTTTACCAACAACACTACCTGTCTCTCTGACGTTAACCTGTTTACCAACAACAGTACCAACCTGTTGACCAACAACAGTACCTGTCTCTCTGACGTTAACCTGTTTACCAACAACACTACCAACCTGTTGACCAACAACACTACCTGTCTCTCTGACGTTAACCTGTTTACCAACAACAGTACCTGTCTCTCTGACGTTAACCTGTTTACCAACAACACTACCTGTCTCTCTGACGTTAACCTGTTTACCAACAACAGTACCAACCTGTTGACCAACAACAGTACCTGTCTCTCTGACGTTAACCTGTTTACCAACAACACTACCTGTCTCTCTGACGTTAACCTGTTTACCAACAACAGTACCAACCTGTTTACCAACAACAGTACCTGTCTCTCTGACGTTAACCTGTTTACCAACAACACTACCTGTCTCTCTGACGTTAACCTGTTTACCAACAACAGTACCTGTCTCTCTGACGTTAACCTGTTGACCAACAACACTACCTGTCTCTCTGACGTTAACCTGTTTACCAACAACAGTACCTGTCTCTCTGACATTAACCTGTTTACCAACAACAGTACCTGTCTCTCTGACGTTAACCTGTTTACCAACAACACTACCTGTCTCTCTGACGTTAACCTGTTTACCAACAACACTACCAACCTGTTGACCAACAACAGTACCTGTCTCTCTGACGTTAACCTGTTTACCAACAACACTACCAACCTGTTTACCAACAACACTACCTGTCTCTCTGACGTTAACCTGTTGACCAACAACAGTACCTGTCTCTCTGACGTTAACCTGTTGACCAACAACACTACCTGTCTCTCTGACGTTAACCTGTTGACCAACAACACTACCTGTCTCTCTGACGTTAACCTGTTTACCAACAACACTACCAACCTGTTGACCAACAACAGTACCTGTCTCTCTGACGTTAACCTGTTTACCAACAACACTACCTGTCTCTCTGACGTTAACCTGTTTACCAACAACAGTACCTGTCTCTCTGACGTTAACCTGTTTACCAACAACAGTACCTGTCTCTCTGACGTTAACCTGTTTACCAACAACAGTACCTGTCTCTCTGACGTTAACCTGTTTACCAACAACAGTACCTGTCTCTCTGACGTTAACCTGTTTACCAACAACAGTACCTGTCTCTCTGACGTTAACCTGTTTACCAACAACACTACCAACCTGTTGACCAACAACAGTACCTGTCTCTCTGACGTTAACCTGTTTACCAACAACACTACCTGTCTCTCTGACGTTAACCTGTTTACCAACAACAGTACCTGTCTCTCTGACGTTAACCTGTTTACCAACAACAGTACCTGTCTCTCTGACATTAACCTGTTTACCAACAACAGTACCTGTCTCTCTGACGTTAACCTGTTGACCAACAACAGTACCTGTCTCTCTGACGTTAACCTGTTGACCAACAACAGTACCTGTCTCTCTGACGTTAACCTGTTGACCAACAACACTACCTGTCTCTCTGACGTTAACCTGTTTACCAACAACAGTACCAACCTGTTGACCAACAACAGTACCTGTCTCTCTGACGTTAACCTGTTTACCAACAACAGTACCTGTCTCTCTGACGTTAACCTGTTTACCAACAACAGTACCTGTCTCTCTGACGTTAACCTGTTGACCAACAACACTACCTGTCTCTCTGACGTTAACCTGTTTACCAACAACAGTACCTGTCTCTCTGACATTAACCTGTTGACCAACAACACTACCTGTCTCTCTGACGTTAACCTGTTTACCAACAACACTACCTGTCTCTCTGACGTTAACCTGTTTACCAACAACAGTACCTGTCTCTCTGACGTCAACCTGTTTACCAACAACACTACCAACCTGTTGACCAACAACACTACCTGTCTCTCTGACATTAACCTGTTTACCAACAACAGTACCTGTCTCTCTGACATTAACCTGTTTACCAACAACAGTACCTGTCTCTCTGACGTTAACCTGTTTACCAACAACAGTACCTGTCTCTCTGACATTAACCTGTTTACCAACAACAGTACCTGTCTCTCTGACGTTAACCTGTTTACCAACAACAGTACCTGTCTCTCTGACATTAACCTGTTGACCAACAACACTACCTGTCTCTCTGACGTTAACCTGTTGACCAACAACACTACCTGTCTCTCTGACGTTAACCTGTTTACCAACAACAGTACCTGTCTCTCTGACGTTAACCTGTTTACCAACAACACTACCTGTCTCTCTGACATTAACCTGTTTACCAACAACAGTACCTGTCTCTCTGACATTAACCTGTTTACCAACAACAGTACCTGTCTCTCTGACGTTAACCTGTTTACCAACAACAGTACCTGTCTCTCTGACGTTAACCTGTTTACCAACAACACTACCAACCTGTTTACCAACAACAGTACCTGTCTCTCTGACATTAACCTGTTTACCAACAACAGTACCTGTCTCTCTGACATTAACCTGTTTACCAACAACAGTACCTGTCTCTCTGACGTTAACCTGTTTACCAACAACAGTACCTGTCTCTCTGACGTTAACCTGTTGACCAACAACACTACCTGTCTCTCTTCCTCTCTGTGCAGCCCTCCGGGAGCAGCAGGGGTGGAGCTCCGGTCTCAGCGACATGGAGGCTCCTCCCATCAAAAAGGAGGAGGAGGAGGAGGAGGAGGAGGAGGAGCTGTGGTCGTCACAACAGGAGGAGCAGAGCGACGTGAAGTTCGTGTTCTTCCAGAGCGGCGGTGCGAGGAGCGAGCCGCTCGACGGCCACACGACCTCCCCGCTCTCGAGGCTCCAGGACCCGGACGACTCGGAACCGGACCCCCTGCCGGGCACCTCTATCCAGCAGACCAGCCCGGGAGAGGACGCTTTGGGTCTGGTTTCCGGCAACGGCCGGAAACCAGACTGCGAGGAGCTGGACGCGGCGCAGTCCGAGGTGGTGGACTCGTACATCTGCACCATCTGCGGCCACGCCTTCGCCCAGCGGGGCCACTGGGCCAAACATGTGCAGGTGCACCGCAAGACGGACACCAAAGTGGACAAGTCGTACACCTGCGACATCTGCGGCAAGAGGCTCACGCGGTTCGACGGCTACCAGAAGCACCTGAGGATCCACACGGGGGAGAAGCCGTACACCTGCGGCGAGTGCGGCCGCCGGTTCAGCGACAACTCCAACTACAAGCGGCACATTCGCACTCATGTGGGACAGAAAACACAGCAGAGCTGAGGGACGGAGGACACGCCCTCCAGAGGTGGAGAGGAGTTTGGCTCCTCCTCTCTAACTCTGGAGGACACGCCCTCCAGAGGTGGAGAGGAGTTTGGCTCCTCCTCTCTAACTCTGGAGGACACGCCCTCCAGAGGTGGAGAGGAGTTTGGCTCCTCCTCTCTAACTCTGGAGGACACGCCCTCCAGAGGTGGAGAGGAGTTTGGCTCCTCCTCTTTATCTCTGGAGAGGAGTTTGGCTCCTCCTCTCTAACTCTGGTAGGCGTGTCCTCCAGAGTTAAAGAGGAGGAGCCAAACTCCTCTGGGTTGTTCTGCTCAGCTGCAACATTTTACTGTCGCTACATAAATAAACTTTTGGGATATTTCTAATTCGTCGAGGAAGAAGAGACATATTTATATATTGTATTTTTCTATCTTTTTTTTAACAGGCGTTTATACACTGGAGGAAAACATATCTCGACTGTCCACTAAAGATCTTTTTACTTTCATTCATCTTAAAGGGAAACTCCGCCTCCTTATATGACCGTCCAATCAGTGCAGGTGGTTAATGTAGTCTACTGCTGCGGATCTGTGATGGCTGTGCCTACATGTCCCAGGATGCACTGCGCTCCTCAAAAGGACTTTTTTATTTTATTTTTTTTTAGTCAGATACAAAAACCTCACAAAACGTCCACAGAGGAAATAATCCGGCATCTACAGTGAAAACTAAGGAAACCCTAACTTGAGATTTAATTAATGAGTAATATGTGAAAATATTCTGAAGGTCTCTGCAGAATCTGTGCTCTGCAGCTCAGATCTTGGCTCCTCCCCCTCGGGCAGATATATCACTATTTTGTTAAATACTTTGATATGACATCACTTTACGCCTTTGAAGTGAATGTATGTGTGTGTGTGTACATATATATATATATATATATGTGTGTATATGTATATATATGTATATATATATATATGTATATATATGTATATATATATATATGTATATATATATATATGTATATATATATATATATATATATGTCCCTACATGTGCCCTTGATGCACGTATGACCATACTAAGTGTGACAACAACAACAACAACAACAACCCTGGTTGTAAACAAAGTTAAAAGCTCTACTTGACCTGCTGGTCTCTCACCAGCAGGTGGCGGCGTAACACTTTACGTAAAACGGCTCGTTGGGAAACCGACGTGAGAATAATTTCTTTAGTCTTCATAAGATCTGCAGATGAAGTCGTGATTAGAGATGAATGTCAATATGTTGTTTGTATTAACAACAGAATAAAAACCTGCATTGTCATTTAGTGTTTGAATGGATGCAAACCGTAACGCAGCGGTACGTCCTGCTCTGTAGTCCAGATGCTTCTACCTGGACCTCCAAGGCATCCCTTAGGACCCCAGAGGAACCTTTGGGGTTCCTTCGATCCTCATCGAGAGCGGTTAAACCCCACAACGCCGGTGGTGTGAGGACCTTCTGGTTGAAGGACCTCACGTCAACTAAAGTAACAAAATCATGTTGTTTACATTCTAAAACATTGATTCATGACAGCTGTTAGTTTAAGGACCTAGTGGAGGACCTGGATCTACTGGTGTCTTTAGGACTCCCACACAGACCCCTGGAACCCCCAAATCCCTGTGAAGCCTCCTGAAGACCTTGAACCCCGTCCCAGAATATCTGAAGGGAGTCAGAACCTCCGGAGCCCCCCACGGAGCCCCCGTTTGTAGACCAGATCAGAGTGACCCGGTTGTGAAGGTCCACAGAAACAAGAAGCACTCGGAGGAAATATTCCACAGAAGCTTTTATTTACACCGTCGTCCACATGTTCATCAGCAGGAAGGTAAACATGTCGCTCTGCTGCGGCCCCCCATCAGTGTTGTCAGAGCCCCCCGGGGGGGCGCTGTGAGTCCAGGAGTGATGTCACAGAGCCCCCCCCCCCCAGGAGAACCACCAAATGAAAGAAGACATTTATTTCAAGTGCATCCTCATACATAAAAACCTTGTTTACTAAAAGGAACCGTCTGTTCTGAGTTCAGGGTTTATGGAAGATGAGTTCACGTGGACCCCCATGGAGCGGTTCTAAAGGACCCCATGGAGCGGTTCTAAAGGACCCCATGGAGCGGTTCTAAAGGACCCCCCTGGAGTGGTTCTAAAGGACCCCATGGAGCGGTTCTAAAGGACCCCCATGGAGTGGTTCTAAAGGACCCCCATGGAGCGGTTCTAAAGGACCCCATGGAGCGGTTCTAAAGGACCCCCATGGAGCGGTTCTAAAGGACCCATGGAGCGGTTCTAAAGGACCCCCATGGAGCGGTTCTAAAGGACCCCCATGGAGCGGTTCTAAAGGACCCCCCAGCTGCTTCTGGGTCTGTAGACTGGTGACTTCCTGTTCTGACCCGAGAGGGAAGAAATGAAATCATGCTACGTTTTACACACAATCATGTTCATTAGTTGAAGATGAGTTCTGTTCGTGGGTCAAAGGTCAACATTACAATGACATCACAGAAAGCAGCAACACAGTCAGAAGAGTTCAGACTTTGTTTTCTTTACGTTGTGAATCATCAAAATATCATTTTTGTCGTGACACAGTTCAATGTTTGTCTTTTAGATTTTAAATCTCTTGAATGCACCAGTTCAGTTTATTTTATATATATATATATATATATATATATATATATATATATAAAAATAATGACTTGATGTTGAGTCATTTCTAGTTGTGACTCCAGAGAACAGAGCAATACTACTTCCTGTTTCCATCTGCTGGTCAGCGTGTGCTAACAGGTAACTGACTCCAGACCAGCTGGACCAGAAGGGACCTTTTCATTTGCTCCTCTGGAGACGGAGTGGAACTGAACTGGTGTCTGATGTAATATCTTCAGAAGCAGAAATCAATATCTTATTAAACCTGAACAAGATCACTCAGCAGAATATTAAATCCCCCCCCCCTCAATCTGGGGCTGCTGGACTCAAAGTTGCATCATTTGGTGCAGAGAGACTTAACTAAGACTGCTGCAGCATCACTGGGGCTTCTTATTGCTTCATCTGTGTGTGTGTGTGTGTGTGTCCGGATGTTCATCTGGGAACCAAACCAACAGAACGTGTAATAACGATAATAATCTGAGTTCAGGATTCAAAGGTCAGAGGTTGTGATTGTCTTTGACCTTTGGCTCCTCGTGTAGACGTCGTCTCTTCAGCTTGTTGATGAATGAAATCTCTCGTTTCTATGAATGTTTCATCTTTGATGACCATGGGGCTGAATATGAACGTGTGACACAGCATTTCTAAGATGTCGGAGCCCCCCTGCTGACGACCTCTGACCTCCCAGCTGGTTTCTGGGTCTACTTTCAGGATGCGCCGGTGAACTCTGCCAGCTGTGTCAGCTCGTTGTTTATTTACTTTATGGTCATACGTGTGTTTCCCTGTTGACCTCTGACCTCAAAAGAAGAAATAGCCACAGAACAGAAAGGAGTTCTTGACGCGGGGAGAGGAAACAGGAAAGAGGAGATTCTCATATTCCTGGACCGTCTGTGGAGAAACACTCCCACAGACTGCGGTTGCACTGGGAACAGTGACAGTGACAAACTAACCATCCACCTCCTGGTTGCTGCTCCTCACTGACCCTACGAGGATCAACAGATGAGCATCACTTCCTGTCGAGGCTGCCGGTCGTCATGCAGGCTGAAGGAGCGTCGGCAACTTTATTGCTTATTTTGTTGTTTCTTTGGAAACGTCATCGGCTGAATGAAAGGAGGACTCATTCATCAGACCGCCGTGCTTCAGATACCAATGTGGTACAACCATTCATCTGGTTTCACTGACGCCTCCTGAACACAACTGAAACAACTGAAACTGAAACTGAGAGAACAAACAGACTTCCAAACGAAGGGAAAGTTTAGTTCAATGTCTCTTCTGGAGACGAGTCCGACCCTCCTTCACGTCGGTCCGATCTCTTTCTTTTGTAATCTTTGCTAATGAAATCTTGGGCCCCGTGCCAAGGTGCATCAACCGGGGACATTAGATCAAAGTGCTCGGAAGAAAACTGCATTAATCAAGGATTTTGGTTTTTAGGCCACCTCAAGCCGTGGGGACTCTTTTTGAATCATTAAAATGTTTCGCCCTGCTTTTGGAATGTTCCTCAGACGAGTCTGAGCCAGTTTTGATCTGCAGTCTGCACGAGCCGTCACGAGCCGTCACGAGCCGCCACGAGCAGCCACGAGCCGTCACGAGCCGCCACGAGCCGCCACGAGCCGTCACGAGCCGTCACGAGCCGCCACGAGCCGTCACGAGCCGCCACGAGCCGCCACGAGCCGCCACGAGCCGCCACGAGCCGTCACGAGCCGCCACGAGCCGCCACGAGCCGTCACGAGCCGCCACGAGCCGCCACGAGCCGCCACGAGCCGTCACGAGCCGCCACGAGCCGCCACGAGCCGTCACGAGCCGTGTTTGTTCCTCGATCCTCACAAGTCTCTCTGGCTCAAGCACCCACAATGCAGCTGTGACTCAGAGAGGCGGGGGTGGCGTCCTCTCAGCGGGAAACACAACCGGAAGGACGAGGAGCGACGGACAGAAAGGGCTCAAAGTCTCCTTTGTGTCTTTTCGTCCCATCAATGCTCTCATTTTGTCATTTCTCACAAAACCTGTGGCGCTCTTCTTTGTGAGGACCCAGCAGCAGCCATGTTGGAATGGCGCCGCCTCCCACAGTCTCAGTAGTTGTATTTTCCCGCCCCTGCTACCGGTGACATTGCCGCGTTGGGAAGAAACAGCGGTTTCGGCGGGACTTGGGGTTTGAGCGACGCCGTTCTCCGGACGACCGCCGCCCGCTGCCCGTGAGGCCCCTCGCTGTAGCTGTGCTGCCGCGTCAGGCAGGCGCCGGCGCTCGGACCAGGGGGGCCGTTGCTGCTGCTGTTGGTGTTCATCCTGGCGAGAAAGTGCGCCGGTTGCCCCCCTCGATGGTTGAAGCTGTGGTGGCGCGGCACGGCACCCATCTTGATGAGCGAGTGGCGCTGGGAGAGGTGGCGAGACACGGGGACGCCGCCGCTCCCGCCGGGTCTCTCCGGAATCACCTGCTGCTGGAGAGGAGTGGAGGAGGAGGAAGAGGAGGAGGAAGGGATGGAGGTGGAGGAGGTGGGATTGTTGGAGGACGAAGAGGAGGAAGAAGCGGAGGACGAGGTGGAGTTGTGCGTGGGAGCGTCTGGGCGTTTGGGGAGGCCGTCCCTCGGCAGCGTGGAGGTGCTGTAGTACGGAGAGGATTCTGTCTCTGGGATCTGCTGCTGGTTATAGTGGTGGGTGCGGGTCGGGCCGTGGGGATTGTTACTGGTATGATGATGAGGATGATGGTGGTGGTGATTGTGATGATGTCCTCCTCCGGCGGAGGACAAGGAGGGCCCGGGGAACAGGGAGGACGAAGAGGTGGAGGTGAGGACCTTGATGCCGCCGGTCCCCGACGCGCTGACCTCATGGATGTGTTTGAGCAGCTCGTCCAGCGCCGACACGTCCACCACCGCCTGGGGGAGGGACTGCTGGGAGTGGTGGTGATGGGGGGCTCCTCCTGCTGCTGTCGCTCGCTCCTCATGCAAGACCTTCCTCTCCTCAGGGAGGTGCAGCGAAGTCGAAGAGGCGCCCACTCCGTTGCTCAAACCATGGTGGTCAGAGACCGGGAACGCCTGCTGGCTCACCGAATTCCCGACCACGGCCATGAACCCCAGACCGGACCTGGAGCCGCTGGCGTTGTTGCAGTTCACGTTCTTCTCGTACTGATGGTGCCGCGGGGCCTTCGTGTCCTTGATGGGAAGCTCCGGGGTGGAGTCCGGCGTGGGCAGACCGGACAGCTCTCCATCCGCCTGAGACAGGGACTAAGCAGAGGTCAGAGTCTTTAAGGTCTAGATATGAATGAGGTCACAACAAGTGCCCTTCCATCAGAAATGTAAGAACTAGAAACTAGCGGAGCTTAAAGACAGCAGCCATCCACACTGGGAAAGAAGCATCTTTTTTCACATTATTAAAAGGCCCCTCATGCTGTCCTACCTGGGAGAGGCGGAGGTCGGGGTCCCCCAGCTGCAGGCCCTGGAGCCCGGGGCTGTGGAGGGGAGGCTCCGCCCGGCCGTTGGGGATGAAGGAGCTGTACATCCTCGGCGTGGACACGTCCAGCTTGTCCTCCTGCAGGAAGAGGAAGAGGAAGAAGAAGAAGAAAAGCGGTCAGTTTCAGGTGATCGTATTCCACGACCTCATTTAACCAACGGGGTCGGAGGTCATCTTCTCACTCGAGGACATTTAGAAATAATAAGAGAGAAGATGAAGATGAACAGTGTGTTTCTGCTCCCAATCCCACAATGCAACGCTCCACGTTGTGCGGATGAGTTTCCCCGTAACTTCGTTATTGATGAAGTGTTTATGCATTTAATGCTTCAGTCTCGTTTTAGAGCCCGCCCACCTTCGGCTGTCCGTCCAGCAGCCCGTTGAGCTTGGCGAGCGACCGCAGCGACAGGGCGTGCGGCAGCGGTGCCTCAGGGTCCTTCCGCTGGGCGGCGCTGCGGCCGCAGTAACATGACACCAGGAAGCCCGACAGGACGGCGCCCAGGAAGAAGGCCACCAGCACGCAGGCGATCAGCAGCGTGTAGTGCACGTTGGCGGCGCGCTGGTCCATCTCCGGGAGACGGCGGACACCTGGAGGAGGAAAGGAGACGAGGATTAGACCTGAGGAAAAGGTGACATCTGAGAAGAAAAGGAAGGAGGATAAGAGAGGAAGAGGAGGTGACTGTGATTGTATGTGAGTGAGTGAGAGAGAGAGAGAGAGAGAGAGAGAAAGAAAGAAAAAAAGAAAGAGAGAGATAGAGAGAGGGGAGGATGACAAAAGGATGGAGGGAGAGAACAGGAGGAGGAGGAGGAGTGATGACAGGAGAATGGATGGAGGGACGAAGGAGAGAGGAGATGAAAGAGGTTAATGTTTGGCCGCATTCACCTCATTGGTCCAGAAACAACATCAAAGCCTCTCAGATACAATGACTCATGAGTCTGTCACACACACACACACACACACACACACACACACACAAACAGGGCTGATTTCATGTTCGTTATTTCCACTCTTTCATCTCCGTCCTTCACTCTGATATAAATAGGATGATGGAGAGAAAAACATGATGCTAATTACAGAAATGTTTCCTTCTCAGCCCTTCTCTCTTTCTCTCTTTCTTTTTCTTTTTCTCTTTGTTTCTTTCCCTCTTCTGTCGGTGTGAATGTACCATGTACCCTTACACCGATACCAGTACCCTTACGCCGATACCAGTACCCTTACGCCGATACCAGTACCCTTACGCCGATACCAGTACCCTTACGCCGATACTAGTACCCTTACACCGATACTAGTACCCTTACGCCGATACTAGTACCCTTACGCCGACCTTACGCCGATACTAGTACCCTTACGCCGATACCAGTACCCTCACGCCGATACCAGTACCCTCACGCCGATACCAGTACCCTCACGCCGATACCAGTACCCTTACGCCGATACCATGTACCCTTACGCCGATACTAGTACCCTTACACCGATACTAGTACCCTTACACCGATACTAGTACCCTTACACCGATACCAGTACCCTTACGCCGATACCGGTACCCTTACACCGATACCAGCATCCTTATGCCGATACGACCTCTTCTATCCTCCTCCTGACCTCTTCTATCAACCTCCTGAACTCTTCTATCCTCCTCCTGACATCTTCCATCATCCTCCTGACCTCTTCCATCATCCTCCTGACCTCTTCCATCATCCTCTTGACCTCTTCTATCATCCTGCTGACCTCTTCCATCAATCTCCTGACCTCTTCTATCATCCTCCTTACCTCTTCCATCATCCTCATGACCTCTTCCATCCTCCTCCTGACCTCTTCTATCATCCTCCTGACCTCTTCTATCCTCCTCCTGACCTCTTCCATCATCCTCCTGACCTCTTCTATCAACCTCCTGACCTATTCTGATCTCTTCTATCCTCATGACCTCTTCCATCATCCTCCTGACCTCCTCTAACATCCTCCTGACCTCTTCTGATCTCTTCTATCCTCATGACCTCTTCCATCATCCTCCTGACCTCCTCTATCATCCTCCTGACCTCTTCTGATCTCTTCTATCCTCATGACCTCTTCCATCATCCTCCTGACCTCTTCTATCCTCCCTCTTCTATCATCCTCATGACCTCTTCCATCATCCTCCTGACCGCTTCCATCAACCTCATGACCTCTTCTATCCTCCTCCTGACCTCTTCTATCATCCTCCTGACCTCTTCTGACCTCTTCTATCCTCCTGACCTATTCTATCATCCTCCTGACCTCTTCCATCAACCTCATGACCTCTTCTATCCTCCTCCTGACCTCTTCCATCATCCTCCTGACCTCTTCTATCATCCTCATGACCTCTTCTATCATCCTCATGACCTCTTCCATCATCCTCCTGACCTCTTCCATCATCCTCCTGACCTCTTCTATCATCCTCCTGACCTCTTCCATCATCCTCCTGACCTCTTCCATCATCCTCCTGACCTCTTCTATCAACCTCCTGACCTCTTCCATCCTCCTCATGACCTCTTCTATCCTCCTCCTGACCTCTTCTATCCTCCTCCTGACCTCTTCTATCCTCCTCCTGGCCTCTTCTGACCTCTTCCATCAACCTCATGACCTCTTCTATCCTCCTCCTGACCTCTTCTGACCTCTTCTATCCTCCTCCTGACCTCTTCCATCAACCTCCTGACCTCTTCTATCCTCCTCCTGACCTCTTCTGAACTCTTCTATCCTCCTCCTGACCTCTTCCATCAACCTCCTGACCTCTTCTATCCTCCTCCGGACCTCTTCTGAACTCTTCTATCCTCCTCCTGACCTCTTCCATCATCCTCCTGACCTCTTCTATCCTCCTCATGACCTCTTCTATCCGCCTCATGACCTCTTCCATCATCCTCCTGACCTCTTCCATCAACCTCCTGACCTCTTCCATCATCCTCCTGACCTCTTCTATCCTCCTCCTGACCTCTTCTATCCTCCTCATGACCTCTTCCATCATCCTCCTGACCTCTTCCATCAACATCCTGACCTCTTCTATCCTCCTCATGACCTCTTCCATCCTCCTCCTGACCTCTTCCATCCTCCTCCTGACCTCTTCTATCCTCCTCGTGACCTCTTCTATCCTCCTCCTGACCTCTTCCATCAACCTCCTGACCTCTTCCATCCTCCTCCTGACCTCTTCTGACCTCTTCTATCCTCCTCATGACCTCTTCCATCATCCTCCTGACCTCTTCCATCAACATCCTGACCTCTTCTATCCTCCTCATGACCTCTTCCATCCTCCTCCTGACCTCTTCCATCCTCCTCCTGACCTCTTCTATCCTCCTCGTGACCTCTTCTATCCTCCTCCTGACATCTTCCATCATCCTCCTGACCTCTTCTATCCTCATCATGACCTCTTCTATCCTCCGCATGACCTCTTCCATCCTCCTCCTGACCTCTTCCATCCTCCTCCTGACCTCTTCTATCCTCCTCCTGACCTCTTCTATCCTCCTCATAACCTCTTCTATCCCCCTCATGACCCTGACCTCTTCTATCCTCCTCCTGACCTCTTCTATCCTCCTCATGACCTCTTCCATCCTCCTCCTGACCTCTTCCATCCTCCTCCTGACCTCTTCTATCCTCCTCCTGACCTCTTCTATCCTCCTCATAACCTCTTCTATCCCCCTCATGACCCTGACCTCTTCTATCCTCCTCCTGACCTCTTCTATCCTCCTCATGACCTCTTCTATCCTCCTCATGACCTCTTCCATCATCCTCCTGACCTCTTCTATCCTCCTCAAGACCTCTTCTATCCTCCTCCTGACCTCTTCCATCATCCTCCTGACCTCTTCTATCATCCTCATGACCTCTTCCATCATCCTCCTGACCTCTTCCATCAACCTCATGACCTCTTCCATCATCCTCCTGACCTCTTCTATCATCCTCCTGACCTCTTCCATCATCCTCCTGACCTCTTCCATCATCCTCCTGACCTCTTCCATCAACCTCCTGACATCTTCTATCATCCTCCTGACCTCTTCTATCAACCTCCTGACCTCTTCTATCCTCCTCCTGACCTCTTCTATCCTCCTCCTGGCCTCTTCTGACCTCTTCCATCAACCTCCTGACCTCTTCTATCCTCCTCCTGACCTCTTCCATCCTCCTCCTGACCTCTTCCATCAACCTCCTGACCTCTTCCATCAACCTCCTGACCTCTTCTATCCTCCTCCTGACCTCGTCCATCATCCTCCTGACCTCTTCTATCCTCCTCCTGACCTCTTCCATCAACCTCGTGACCTCTTCTATCCTCCTCCTGACCTCTTCTATCCTCCTCCTGACCTCTTCCATCATCCTCGTGACCTCTTCTATCCTCCTCCTGAACTCTTCCATCCTCCTCCTGACCTCTTCCATCAACCTCCTAAACCTCTTCTATCCTCCTCCTGACCTCTTCCATCATCCTCCTGACCTCTTCTATCCTCCTCCTGACCTCTTCTGACCTCTTCTATCCTCCTCCTGACCTCTTCCATCATCCTCCTGACCTCTTCTATCCTCCCCCTGACCTCTTCCAGCAACCTCCTGACCTCTTCTATCCTCCTCTTGACCTCTTCTATCCTCCTCATGACCTCTTCCATCCTCCTCCTGACCTCTTCCATCCTCCTCCTGACCTCTTCCATCATCCTCCTGACCTCTTCTATCCTCCTCTTGACCTCTTCTATCCTCCTCTTGACCTCTTCTGACCTCTTCTATCCTCCTCCTGACCCCTTCCATCCTCCTCCTGACCTCTTCTATCCTCCTCCTGACCTCTTCCATCAACCTCGTGACCTCTTCTATCCTCCTCCTGACCTCTTCTATCCTCCTCTTGATCTCTTCTGACCTCTTCTATCCTCCTCCTGACCCCTTCCATCCTCCTCCTGACCTCTTCTATCCTCCTCCTGACCTCTTCCATCAACCTCGTGACCTCTTCTATCCTCCTCCTGACCTCTTCTATCCTCCTCCTGGCCTCTTCTGACCTCTTCCATCAACCTCCTGACCTCTTCTATCCTCCTCCTGACCTCTTCTGACCTCTTCTATCCTCCTCCTGACCCCTTCCATCCTCCTCCTGACCTCTTCTATCCTCCTCCTGACCTCTTCCATCAACCTCGTGACCGCTTCTATCCTCCTCCTGACCTCGTCTGACCTCTTCTATCCACCTCCTGACCTCTTCCATCATCCTCCTGACCTCTTCTATCCTCCTCCTGACCTCTTCCATTCTCCTCCTGACCTCTTCCATCAACCTCCTGACCTCTTTTATCCTCCTCCTGACCTCGTCCATCATCCTCCTGACCTCTTCTATCCTCCTCCTGACCTCTTCTATCCTCCTCCTGACCTCTTCTGACCTCTTCTATCCTCCTCCTGACCCCTTCCATCCTCCTCCTGACCTCTTCTATCCTCCACCTGACCTCTTCCATCAACCTCGTGACCTCTTCTATCCTCTTCCATCCTCCTCCTGACCTCTTCCATCAACCTCCTGACCTCTTCTATCCTCCTCCTGACCTCGTCCATCATCCTCCTGACCTCTTCTATCCTCCTCCTGACCTCTTCTATCCTCCTCCTGACCTCTTCCATCATCCTCCTGACCTCTTCTATCATCCTCATGACCTCTTCCATCATCCTCCTGACCTCTTCCATCAACCTCATGACCTCTTCCATCATCCTCCTGACCTCTTCTATCATCCTCCTGACCTCTTCCATCATCCTCCTGACCTCTTCCATCATCCTCCTGACCTCTTCCATCAACCTCCTGACCTCTTCTATCATCCTCCTGACCTCTTCTATCAACCTCCTGACCTCTTCTATCCTCCTCCTGACCTCTTCTATCCTCCTCCTGGCCTCTTCTGACCTCTTCCATCAACCTCCTGACCTCTTCAATCCTCCTCCTGACCTCTTCTGACCTCTTCTATCCTCCTCCTGACCCCTTCCATCCTCCTCCTGACCTCTTCTATCCTCCTCCTGACCTCTTCCATCAACCTCGTGACCTCTTCTATCCTCCTCCTGACCTCTTCTGACCTCTTCTATCCTCCTCCTGACCTCTTCCATCATCCTCCTGACCTCTTCTATCCTCCTCCTGACCTCTTCCATCCTCCTCCTGACCTCTTCCATCAACCTCCTGACCTTTTCTATCCTCCTCCTGACCTCGTCCATCATCCTCCTGACCTCTTCTATCCTCCTCCTGACCTCTTCCATCAACCTCGTGACCTCTTCTATCCTCCTCCTGACCTCTTCTATCCTCCTCCTGACCTCTTCCATCATCCTCGTGACCTCTTCTATCCTCCTCCTGAACTCTTCCATCCTCCTCCTGACCTCTTCCATCAACCTCCTAAACCTCTTCTATCCTCCTCCTGACCTCTTCCATCATCCTCCTGACCTCTTCTATCCTCCTCCTGACCTCTTCTGACCTCTTCTATCCTCCTCCTGACCTCTTCCATCATCCTCCTGACCTCTTCTATCCTCCCCCTGACCTCTTCCAGCAACCTCCTGACCTCTTCTATCCTCCTCTTGACCTCTTCTATCCTCCTCATGACCTCTTCCATCCTCCTCCTGACCTCTTCCATCCTCCTCCTGACCTCTTCTGACCTCTTCTATCCTCCTCCTGACCTCTTCCATCATCCTCCTGACCTCTTCTATCCTCCTCTTGACCTCTTCTATCCTCCTCTTGACCTCTTCTGACCTCTTCTATCCTCCTCCTGACCCCTTCCATCCTCCTCCTGACCTCTTCTATCCTCCTCCTGACCTCTTCCATCAACCTCGTGACCTCTTCTATCCTCCTCCTGAACTCTTCTGACCTCTTCTATCCTCCTCCTGGCCTCTTCTGACCTCTTCCATCAACCTCCTGACCTCTTCTATCCTCCTCCTGACCTCTTCTGACCTCTTCTATCCTCCTCCTGACCCCTTCCATCCTCCTCCTGACCTCTTCTATCCTCCTCCTGACCTCTTCCATCAACCTCGTGACCTCTTCTATCCTCCTCCTGACCTCTTCTGACCTCTTCTATCCTCCTCCTGACCTCTTCCATCATCCTCCTGACCTCTTCTATCCTCCTCCTGACCTCTTCCATCCTCCTCCTGACCTCTTCCATCAACCTCCTGACCTTTTCTATCCTCCTCCTGACCTCGTCCATCATCCTCCTGACCTCTTCTATCCTCCTCCTGACCTCTTCCATCAACCTCGTGACCTCTTCTATCCTCCTCCTGACCTCTTCTATCCTCCTCCTGACCTCTTCCATCATCCTCGTGACCTCTTCTATCCTCCTCCTGAACTCTTCCATCCTCCTCCTGACCTCTTCCATCAACCTCCTAAACCTCTTCTATCCTCCTCCTGACCTCTTCCATCATCCTCCTGACCTCTTCTATCCTCCTCCTGACCTCTTCTGACCTCTTCTATCCTCCTCCTGACCTCTTCCATCATCCTCCTGACCTCTTCTATCCTCCCCCTGACCTCTTCCAGCAACCTCCTGACCTCTTCTATCCTCCTCTTGACCTCTTCTATCCTCCTCATGACCTCTTCCATCCTCCTCCTGACCTCTTCCATCCTCCTCCTGACCTCTTCTGACCTCTTCTATCCTCCTCCTGACCTCTTCCATCATCCTCCTGACCTCTTCTATCCTCCTCTTGACCTCTTCTATCCTCCTCTTGACCTCTTCTGACCTCTTCTATCCTCCTCCTGACCCCTTCCATCCTCCTCCTGACCTCTTCTATCCTCCTCCTGACCTCTTCCATCAACCTCGTGACCTCTTCTATCCTCCTCCTGACCTCTTCTGACCTCTTCTATCCTCCTCCTGACCTCTTCCATCATCCTCCTGACCTCTTCTATCCTCCTCCTGACCTCTTCCATCCTCCTCCTGACCTCTTCCATCAACCTCCTGACCTCTTCTATCCTCATCCTGACCTCTTCCATCATCCTCCTGACCTCTTCTATCCTCCTCCTGACCTCTTCCATCAACCTCGTGACCTCTTCTATCCTCCTCCTGACCTCTTCTATCCTCCTCCTGACCTCTTCCATCATCCTCGTGACCTCTTCTATCCTCCTCCTGAACTCTTCCATCCTCCTCCTGACCTCTTCCATCAACCTCCTAAACCTCTTCTATCCTCCTCCTGACCTCTTCCATCATCCTCCTGACCTCTTCTATCCTCCTCCTGAACTCTTCTGACCTCTTCTATCCTCCTCCTGACCTCTTCCAGCAACCTCCTGACCTCTTCTATCCTCCTCTTGACCTCTTCTATCCTTCTCTTGACCTCTTCTATCCTCCTCATGACCTCTTCCATCCTCCTCCTGACCTCTTCTGACCTCTTCTATCCTCCCCCTGACCTCTTCTGACCTCTTCCCTCCTCCTCCTGACCTCTTCCATCCTCCTCCTGACCTCTTCTGACCTCTTCTATCCTCCCCCTGACCTCTTCTGACCTCTTCCATCCTCCTCCTGACCTCTTCTGACCTTTTCCATCCTCCTCCTGACCTCTTCCATCCTCCTCCTGACCTCTTCTGACCTCTTCTATCCTCCCCCTGACCTCTTCCATCAACCTCCTGACCTCTTCTATCCTCCTCTTGACCTCTTCTATCATCCTCCTGACCTCTTCTATCCTCCCTCTTCTATCATCCTCATGACCTCTTCCATCATCCTCCTGACCGCTTCCATCAACCTCATGACCTCTTCTATCCTCCTCCTGACCTCTTCTATCATCCTCCTGACCTCTTCTGACCTCTTCTATCCTCCTGACCTCTTCCATCATCCTCCTGACCTCTTCCATCATCCTCCTGACCTCTTCCATCAACCTCCTGACCTCTTCTATCCTCCTCCTGACCTCTTCTGACCTCTTCTATCCTCCTCCTGACCTCTTCCATCATCCTCCTGACCTCTTCTATCCTCCTCCTGACCTCTTCCATCAACCTCCTGACCTCTTCTATCCTCCTCCGGACCTCTTCTGACCTATTCTATCCTCCTCCTGACCTCTTCCATCATCCTCCTGACCTCTTCTATCCTCCTCATGACCTCTTCTATCCTCCCCCTGACCTCTTCCATCAACCTCCTGACCTCTTCTATCCTCCTCTTGACCTCTTCTATCCTCCCCCTGACCTCTTCTGACCTCTTCCATCCTCCTCCTGACCTCTTCCATCCTCCTCCTGACCTCTTCTGACCTCTTCTATCCTCCCCCTGACCTCTTCTGACCTCTTCCATCCTCCTTCTGACCTCTTCCATCCTCCTCCTGACCTCTTCTGACCTCTTCCATCCTCCTCCTGACCTCTTCCATCCTCCTCCTGACCTCTTCTGACCTCTTCTATCCTCCCCCTGACCTCTTCCATCAACCTCCTGACCTCTTCTATCCTCCTCTTGACCTCTTCTATCCTCCTCCTGACCTCTTCTATCCTCCTCCTGACCTCTTCCATCCTCCTCCTGACCTCTTCCATCATCCTCCTGACCTCTTCTATCCTCCTCCTGACCTCTTCCATCAACCTCCTGACCTCTTCTATCCTCCTCCTGACCTCTTCCATCAACCTCCTGACCTCTTCTATCCTCCTCCGGACCTCTTCTGACCTATTCTATCCTCCCCCTGACCTCTTCCATCAACCTCCTGACCTCTTCTATCCTCCTCTTGACCTCTTCTATCCTCCTCCTGACCTCTTCTATCCTCCTCCTGACCTCTTCTATCCTCCTCATGACCTCTTCTGACCTCTTCTATCCTCATCATGACCTCTTCCATCATCCTCCTGACCTCTTCTATCCTCCTGACCTCTTCTATCCTCCTCCTGACCTCTTCCATCCTCCTCCTGACCTCTTCCATCATCCTCCTGACCTCTTCTATCCTCCTGACCTCTTCTATCCTCCTCCTGACCTCTTCCATCCTCCTCCTGACCTCTTCTATCCTCCTCATGACCTCTTCTGACCTCTTCTATCCTCATCATGACCTCTTCCATCATCCTCCTGACCTCTTCTATCCTCCTGACCTCTTCTATCCTCCTCCTGACCTCTTCCATCCTCCTCCTGACCTCTTCCATCCTCCTCCTGACCTCTTCCATCCTCCTCCTGACCTCTTCTATCCTCCTCATGACCTCTTCTTTCCTCCTCATGACCTCTTCTATCCTCCTCATGACCTCTTCTATCCTCCTCCTGACCTCTTCTATCATCCTCCTGACCTCTTCTATCACCCTCCTGACCTCTTCTATCCTCCTCCTGACCTCTTCTATCCTCCTCCTGACCTCTTCTATCCTCCTCCTGACCTCTTCTATCACCCTCCTGACCTCTTCTATCCTCCTCCTGACCTCTTCTATCCTCCTCCTGACCTCTTCTATCCTCCTCCTGACCTCTTCTATCCTCCTCCTGACCTCTTCTATTCTCCTCCTGACCTCTTCTATCCTCCTCCTGACCTCTTCTATCCTCCTCCTGACCTCTTCTATCACCCTCCTGACCTCTTCTATCCTCCTCCTGACCTCTTCTATCCTCCTCCTGACCTCTTCTATTCTCCTCCTGACCTCTTCTATCCTCCTCCTGACCTCTTCTATCCTCCTCCTGACCTCTTCTATCACCCTCCTGACCTCTTCTATCCTCCTCCTGACCTCTTCTATCCTCCTCCTGACCTCTTCTATCCTCCTCCTGACCTCTTCTATTCTCCTCCTGACCTCTTCTATCCTCCTCCTGACCTCTTCTATCCTCCTCCTGACCTCTTCTATCACCCTCCTGACCTCTTCTATCCTCCTCCTGACCTCTTCTATCCTCCTCCTGACCTCCCCACCACAGCGATCAAATAACTACTGAACTGAAGGTCACACCTCGACATGCTGCTTAAAGGGAACTGTGGCTTTAAGGCTGAGGCGCTGAAGTCAAGCTCCAGAAACTTCTACCCTATTAGCATGCTCCCTCTCTCTCTCTCTCTCTTTGCTGCTCTCTCGCCCACTCGTTCTCCATGAGATCCATTGGTATTCACATGGAGGCCGACAGCAGTGACGGAGAGAAAAGCAATGACAACGAGATGGAGAGAGCGAAACGACAGACTCGGATTAAGGGAGAGAGAGATGTTAGAAATGAAAGTGAGAGAGAGCGTCTGTGTGTGTGTGTGTGTGTGTGTGTGTGTGTGTGTGTGGAGAGAGCGAGTGAGGAAAGGAGAGAGACCTTGTCAAGTTTGACTTTTTCGCTTCCCCACCGAAAATGTTGCTAACACACTTTCCCCTCACTTTAAAGGTTAGACAACTCACACCTGACACACACACACCTGACACACACACACCTGACACACACACACACCTGACACACATTGTGTGTGTGTGTGGAATATGAATGAAGCCGTTTCTTTGCAGCAGGTGAACTAGCTCCACCATAATGTAGAATATAATAACTTATATCTTCAGCTCTAGAACACACAGCAGGACACTTCCACCATGTTTCTGTTTCACCTAAACTAGTTCCCTCTGGTACAGTTACAGTCTACATGTCTCTGGCTTTTATTGTGAAAGGTAAGAGGAAGTATTAGAGGAGGAGGTGGAGAGGAGGAGGAAGAGGTGGAGGAGGAGTGGAGGAGGAGGTGGAGGAGGAGGAGGAAGAGGTGGTGGAGGTGGAGGAGGAGGAGGAGGTGAGGTGGAGGAGGGGAGGAGGAGGAAGAGGAGGAGGAGGTAAGGTGGAGGAGGAGGAGGAGGAGGAGGAGGAGAGGGAAGAGGAGGAGGAGAGGTGGAGGAGGAGGAAGAAGAGGTGGAGGAGGAGGAAGAGGTGGATGAGGAGTGGAGGAGGAGGAAGAGGTGGAGGAGGAGTGGAGGAGGAGGTGGAGGAGGAGGAGGAAGAGGTGGTGGAGGTGGAGGAGGAGGAGGAGGTGAGGTGGAGGAGGGGAGGAGGAGGAAGAGGAGGAGGAGGTAAGGTGGAGGAGGAGGAGGAGGAGGAGGAGAGGGAAGAGGAGGAGGAGAGGTGGAGGAGGAGGAAGAAGAGGTGGAGGAGGAGGAAGAGGTGGATGAGGAGTGGAGGAGGAGGAAGAGGTGGAGGAGGAGTGGAGGAGGAGGTGGAGGAGGAGGTGGAGGAGGAGGAGGAGGAGGAAGAGGTGGTGGAGGTGGAGGAGGAGGAGGTGAGGTGGAGGAGGAGGAGGAGGAAGAGGTGGAGGAGGAGGAGGTGAGGAGGAAGAGGTGGAGGAGGAGTGGAGGAGGAGGTGGAGGAGGAGGATAAAGAGGTGGTGGAGGTGGAGGAGGAGGAGGAGGTGAGGTGGAGGAGGAGGAGGAAGAGGTGGAGGTGGTGAGGAGGAGCAGGAGGTGGAGGAGGTGAGGAGGAGGAAGAGGTGGATGTGGTGAGGAGGAGCAGGAGGTGGAGGAGGTGAGGAGGAAGAGGAGGAGGAAGAGGTGGAGGTGGTGAGGAGGAGCAGGAGGTGGAGGAGGTGAGGAGGAAGAGGTGCCCCAGATGTTGCTCATGAGTGTTTCCCTCAAAGACGACTGAGATAACGTCAGAGAAAGACTCGACTGTCCCACTGGATTTAAACACACCACGTGAAAGCCTGAATGTAAACATGCTAACTTTAACTGGATCTACACTCACTTCCACTTTAGTCCACAGGGGGCGCCAGAACCAACACAATGTTAAAGCTCCTCGCAGTGACTTTCTTTCGCATCATGTGACTCATCTAGTATTCAGATATTAAGTGAATTAATTTGTCGCCATCATAAATACTAAAAGTTGAACTCAGTGGATACATGTAGCAGGTAGTCTGAAGAGTCTGAAGAGTCTGACGAGTCTAAAAATGAGTCTGAAGACAACTCTGAAGACGGTTCTGAAGATGAGTCTGAAGAGGCTCAGACGGATTAGTGTTTGTGGAGAAGAACAACAACTCATTTATCTCATTCTGTCACTTTTTTAATCCTCTTAAGTTCCTCTGTGAGCTGCTCGCTGCACATTCCTCCTCTTCATCACCACTCGGGTCCCTTTAGGTAGACCTCATATCAGAGATGTGTGTCTGTGCCCCCCCAACCCCCCCCCGGCTTTAATGGCAGTAATGCAGCTTAAAGAGCCGTAATGAGATTCACCGCATGGGTCTGAATGACAATCCCTCGACCGGTTTACGAGCAGGACTCCTGACAGACGGGAGGAAGCAGCCAAGAATACAGAGAGATCTGCTGGTTTGAGATCTGCTGGTTTGAGATCTGCTGGTTTGAGATCTGGTGGAGGGTAGTGATGTCAGACCGACCACTACTGTATGTCAGTGGAGTCGTAAGCCTCCGGTTCCCCCTCCACGTTGACTAAGCTGCTCTCCCATCTGTCATTAAAGTTTAAAGTCTTTACTTTAGCTATGGGGGGTCATCTTTGGAGTCCAAAAACAGAGAATACTGGACTTCCATTGATCAGGTGCTGCTTCATTGAGCTGCCCCACCTGCCCCGTCCCCCCCACCCCAACTGGTCCCTCTCGGTCTCGGTCCCACGACTCTGCTGCTGAGCTTGAATACAATCAAGAAAGAAAGGAACACTTTTATTGATCCCGGTTCGACATGAACGATGGGGAGAGCTGGGATCAACCCGGCTACCTTGTGGTTACGGAACGACCCCATGAGCTACAGCCGACCAATAAAGACTGTAGATAAGAAGTGGGCGGAGTCCCCATGACGCCCCCACTGGTTTGTGTTTTGAAGCCTTTGAATTTGTGGCTGTTGCCATCTTGTTTTGTTGCAACCAGAAGCTACACGAGAGGGTGGAGCTAAGAGCTAAGACGAAAACGAGGACAACACCGTTGTAGAGACCTGTCAATCAGCTTGTAGCCCCGCCCCTAAAGCATCCCCTGCTTTATGGTCTGTTTGACTCTAAATGACCATAATTTACTAAATGAACATCAGTCTGTATTGAAGAAGACTTGAAACTAGAGATTGAGACCAAAAACTAATGTTTACAATGTTTACTGAGAGAGAATGCAGCTTTAACACATGAAGCATAGACTTCTATACAACCAGAGGAGTCGCCCCCTGGTGGTCAGGGGAGAGAATGCAGCTTTAACACATGAAGCATAGACTTCTATACAACCAGAGGAGTCGCCCCCTGGTGGTCAGGAGAGAGAATGCAGCTTTAACACATGAAGCATAGACTTCTATACAACCAGAGGAGTCGCCCCCTGGTGGTCAGGAGAGAGAATGTAGCTTCAACACATGAAGCATAGACTTCTATACAACCAGAGGAGTCGCCCCCTGGTGGTCAGGAGAGAGAATGCAGCTTTAACACATGAAGCATAGACTTCTATACAACCAGAGGAGTCGCCCCCTGGTGGTCAGGAGAAAGAATGCAGCTTTAACACATGAAGCATAGACTTCTATACAACCAGAGGGGTCGCCCCCTGGTGGTCAGGATAGAGAATGCAGCTTTAACACAGGAAGCTTTGAATAAAATCAGTAATAATTTGACTTTCTTACCGTAGGCAGAGTCGGCTGCAGACTCCTGGTTCCGTGTCGTTGCCAACACATCAGCTGTAAAACAAACAACACCAACACAACCACGTCACGTTCATCTCTGTGTATTGCTCCTGCTCATCATACGTTCCTCACATCCTGTGGTTCCTCTCACCGTGGCAGCTGTCTGGAGGGAACGAGTGGTCGCCCTCGATGTCCTGGTCAAACCCGGCCCTGCAGAGACACAAGGAGAGGATGCAACAGTCGATCGGAGGACAGAAGCAGTCGCATTGCCTCGTCTCACGGCGGGTTGCCGTGGGTTACCGTTTCCAGGGCAATTAATCGATGATGTGCATCCAGATAAGGAGGCGAGACGTCGTTAATTAGATTATGTAACACAGGTCATCCTTCACTTTGAAGGAAGGAGACTTCCAGAGGTCGACTGAGGAGAGAAACCCGACAAATGCGACTCTTTCTTTTTTATCGACCAATTAGGGCTAAAGGAAGGTGCCACTTGTCCAATCAGAGGACAGATGGAGACAAAAGGGCGACCGCGAGACCCTCAGTGAGCAGCAGGAGAGTGAAGCGGCTCCTCAGTCTCTGGGTGGTGGTCCCTGCTGTTTACGGCCACGTTGCCACCCGACCTTCAAATCAATTTTAAACGGGGAACTAATCGGGTTTTACTGCACAAAACGACCGCAGCATAACAAATATATATATATATGTGTGTATATATATGTACTGTATATATATGTATATACGTGTGTGTGAAAGGCTTACCAGACAGTGCATGTGATGAACGTGTAAATCTGTTAAAGAGTCAAATTAAAACAGGCAGACATATTCTGTTTCCACCTTTGTGATTATTAGGTAAATGATAAATGTAAATGTAAGATTTTAATCTGTAAATCTGTCTATTATAAAGATGTAGAATGGTAAACTATTGATTTCCATACCAAAAGGTTAAGACAAAGATTTCACTAAAGTTCAATGAACATTGAGTTCCATTTAATATTCTCAGGTCGTGTTCTCGATAATTAAACAGAATTATTTCCATTTTAAAAACGGGCAACGGGTGGAGGTACTTTGGAGGTACTGTGGAGGTACTTTGGAGGTACTGTGGAGGTACTGTGGAGGTACTTTGGAGGTACTGTGGAGGTACTGTGGAGGTACTTTGGAGGTACTGTGGAGGTACTGTGGAGGTACTTTGGAGGTACTTTGGAGGTACTGTGGAGGTACTGTGGAGGTACTTTGGAGGTACTGTGGAGGTACTGTGGAGGTACTTTGGAGGTACTGTGGAGGTACTGTGGAGGTACTTTGGAGGTACTGTGGAGGTACACGAGACTCGATGACCTTTATTCCTTATCGACCTTCTGCTGTTCAATCCTTCTTGTTTACAGTCAACAACAGCTGTGTACGAGCTCTTCGGTGCACTTTGTTGTCCATATGTATCCATCACATTGTCCTTTATATTACCATCTGTTTACATTCTTTACCCCCCCCCCTCCTCTTCTTCTCTCACATGAACAGATGCAGTGGTGTTATGCTGTGGCTGAGCATGAATATGAATTTGAAACTTCTAAAACCAGATGAGGTTTGAACAGAACTGGTCTGGACCGGGTTCCAAGACGTACCAATTAATCCCCTGAAAGTTGCATCCTGGGAAAGCCTCCAAGGTTTTATGGACTCAACACATTGAGTTCTGATTACACAGTCGTACGGTTTGAGGCGCTCAGAAGACTTTATGTTTGATCCATTCATCATCACACATTCATCATCACAAATTCATCATCACACGTTCATCATCACAAATTCATCATCACACGTTCATCATCACACATTCATCATCACAAATTCATCATCACACGTTCATCATCACACATTCATCATCACAAATTCATCATCACACGTTCATCATCACACATTCATCACACGTTCATCATCACACATTCATCATCACACATTCATCACAAATTCATCATCACACGTTCATCATCACACATTCATCACACGTTCATCATCACACATTCATCATCACACATTCATCACACGTTCATCATCACACATTCATCACACATTCATCATCACACATTCATCATCACACGTTCATCATCACACGTTCATCATCACACATTCATCATCACAAATTAATCATCACACGTTCATCATCACACATTCATCATCACAAATTCATCATCACACGTTCATCATCACACATTCATCACACGTTCATCATCACACATTCATCATCACACATTCATCACACGTTCATCATCACACATTCATCATCACACATTCATCATCACACATTCATCATCACACATTCATCACACGTTCATCATCACACATTCATCATCACACATTCATCATCACACATTCATCACACGTTCATCATCACACGTTCATCATCACACATTCATCATCACACATTCATCACACGTTCATCATCACACGTTCATCATCACACATTCATCATCACACATTCATCATCACACATTCATCACACGTTCATCATCACACATTCATCATCACACATTCATCACACGTTCATCATCACACATTCATCATCACACGTTCATCACACGTTCATCATCACACATTCATCATCACACATTCATCATCACACATTCATCATCACACGTTCATCATCATACATTCATCATCACAAATTCATCATCACACGTTCATCATCACACGTTCATCATCACACATTCATCACACGTTCATCATCACACATTCATCATCACACGTTCATCATCACACGTTCATCATCACACATTCATCATCACACGTTCATCATCACACATTCATCATCACACATTCATCATCACACATTCATCACACGTTCATCACACGTTCATCATCACACGTTCATCATCACACGTTGATCACACGTTCATCATCACACGTTCATCATCACACGTTCATCATCACACGTTCATCATCACATTCATCACACGTTCATCATCACACATTCATCATCACACATTCATCATCACACATTCATCACACGTTCATCACACGTTCATCATCACACGTTCATCATCACACGTTCATCATCACACGTTCATCATCACACGTTCATCATCACACGTTCATCATCACACGTTCATCATCACACGTTCATCATCACACATTCATCATCACACATTCATCATCACACGTTCATCATCACACATTCATCATCACACGTTCATCATCACACGTTCATCATCACACATTCATCATCACACATTCATCATCACACGTTCATCATCACACGTTCATCATCACACGTTCATCATCACACATTCATCATCACACATTCATCATCACACGTTCATCATCACACATTCATCATCACACATTCATCACACGTTCATCATCACACATTCATCACACGTTCATCATCACACATTCATCATCACACATTCATCATCACACATTCATCATCACACGTTCATCATCACACATTCATCATCACACGTTCATCACACGTTCATCATCACACATTCATCATCACACGTTCATCATCACACATTCATCACACGTTCATCATCACACATTCATCATCACACATTCATCATCACACATTCATCATCACACGTTCATCATCACACGTTCATCATCACACATTCATCATCACACGTTCATCACACGTTCATCATCACACATTCATCATCACACATTCATCATCACACATTCATCACACGTTCATCATCACACATTCATCACACGTTCATCATCACACATTCATCATCACACATTCATCACACGTTCATCATCACACATTCATCATCACACATTCATCATCACACATTCATCATCACACGTTCATCATCACACGTTCATCATCACACGTTCATCATCACATATTCATCATCACACATTCATCATCACACGTTCATCACACGTTCATCATCACACGTTCATCATCACACGTTCATCATCACACATTCATCATCACACGTTCATCATCATACGTTCATCATCACACGTTCATCATCACACGTTCATCATCACGTTCATCATCACACATTCATCATCACACATTCATCATCACACGTTCATCATCACACGTTCATCATCACACATTCATCATCACGTTCATCATCACACATTCATCATCACACATTCATCATCACACGTTCATCATCACACGTTCATCATCACACGTTCATCATCACGTTCATCATCACACATTCATCATCACACGTTCATCATCACACGTTCATCATCACATGTTCATCACACATTCATCATCACACATTCATCATCACACGTTCATCATCACACGTTCATCACACGTTCATCATCACACGTTCATCATCACACGTTCATCATCACACATTCATCATCACACATTCATCATCACACGTTCATCATCACACATTCATCATCACACATTCATCATCACACGTTCATCATCACACATTCATCATCACACATTCATCATCACACATTCATCATCACACGTTCATCATCACACGTTCATCATCACATGTTCATCACACATTCATCATCACACATTCATCATCACACGTTCATCATCACACGTTCATCATCACACATTCATCATCACACATTCATCATCACACGTTCATCATCACACATTCATCATCACACATTCATCATCACACGTTCATCATCACACATTCATCATCACACATTCATCATCACACATTCATCATCACACGTTCATCATCACACGTTCATCATCACATGTTCATCACACATTCATCATCACATGTTCATCACACATTCATCATCACATGTTCATCACACATTCATCATCACACATTCATCATCACACGTTCATCATCACACATTCATCATCACACATTCATCACACGTTCATCATCACACATTCATCATCACACATTCATCATCACATGTTCATCCATCACATGTTCATCCATCACACGTTCATAATCACATGTTCATCATCACATGTTCATCCATCACACATTCATCATCACATGTTCATCCATCACATGTTCATCCATCACACATTCATCATCACATGTTCATCCATCACACGTTCATCCATCACACGTTCATCCATCACATGTTCATCCATCACATGTTCATCCATCACACGTTCATCCATCACATGTTCATCCATCACATGTTCATCATCACACGTTCATCCATCACATGTTCATCCATCACATGTTCATCATCACACGTTCATCCATCACATGTTCATCCATCACATGTTCATCATCACACGTTCATCATCACACGTTCATCCATCACATGTTCATCCATCACATGTTCATCCATCACATGTTCATCCATCACATGTTCATCATCACACGTTCATCCATCACATGTTCATCATCACACGTTCATCCATCACATGTTCATCCATCACATGTTCATCCATCACATGTTCATCCATCACATGTTCATCATCACACGTTCATCATCACATGTTGATCCATCACATGTTCATCCATCACATGTTCATCCATCACATGTTCATCCATCACATGTTCATCATCACACGTTCATCATCACATGTTCATCCATCACATGTTCATCCATCACACGTTCATCATCACACGTTCATCCATCACATGTTCATCCATCACATGTTCATCCATCACACGTTCATCATCACATGTTCATCCATCACATGTTCATCATCACACGTTCATCCATCACATGTTCATCCATCACATGTTCATCCATCACATGTTCATCCATCACATGTTCATCATCACACGTTCATCCATCACATGTTCATCCATCACATGTTCATCCATCACACGTTCATCCATCACATGTTCATCCATCACATGTTCATCCATCACACGTTCATCCATCACATGTTCATCCATCACATGTTCATCCATCACATGTTCATCATCACACGTTCATCCATCACATGTTCATCCATCACATGTTCATCCATCACATGTTCATCATCACATGTTCATCATCACATGTTCATCCATCACACGTTCATCCATCACATGTTCATCTATCACATGTTCATCCATCACACGTTCATCCATCACATGTTCATCCATCACATGTTCATCCATCACACGTTCATCCATCACATGTTCATCCATCACACGTTCATCATCACATGTTCATCCATCACATGTTCATCATCACATGTTCATCCATCACACGTTCATCCATCACACGTTCATCCATCACACGTTCATCATCACATGTTCATCCATCACATGTTCATCATCACACGTTCATCCATCACACGTTCATCCATCACACGTTCATCCATCACATGTTCATCCATCACACGTTCATCCATCACACGTTCATCCATCACACGTTCATCATCACATGTTCATCCATCACATGTTCATCATCACATGTTCATCCATCACACGTTCATCATCACATGTTCATCCATCACATGTTCATCATCACATGTTCATCATCACACATTCATCATCACACGTTCATCATCACACATTCATCATCACACGTTCATCATCACATGTTCATCATCACATGTTCATCACACATTCATCATCACATGTTCATCCATCACATGTTCATCATCACACATTCATCATCACATGTTCATCATCACACGTTCATCATCACACGTTCATCATCACATGTTCATCATCACATGTTCATCCATCACATGTTGGATAAAAGGAGATCATTAAGCTTTCCTCTCCTCACTCGCTCAATATTTACCTCCCTTCTCCCTCTCCTCCTTCTCCTCCTCCTCCTTCCTCTCCTTCTCCCACTCCTCCTCCCTCTCCTTCTCCCTCTCCTCCCTATCCTTCTCCTCCTCCCTCTCCTCTCCCCTCCTCTCCTCCTCCCTCTCCTTCTCCTTCCTCTCCCCTCCCTCTCCTCCTTCCTCTCCTTCTCCTCCTCCACCTCCTCCCTCTCCTTCTCCTCCTCCTTCTCCTCCTTCCTCTCCTTCTCCTCCTCCCTCTCCTTCTCCTTCTCCCTCTCCTCCTCCTCCTCCTTCTCCTCCTCCTCCTCCCTCTCCTCTCCCCTCCCTCTCCTCCTCCTCCCTCTCCTTCTCCTCCTCCCTCTCCTTCTCCTCCCTCTCCTTCTCCTTCTCCTCATCCCTCTCCTTCTCCTTCTCCTCATCCCTCTCCTTCTCCTCCTCCTCCCTCTCCTTCTCCTTCTCCTCCCTCTCCTTCTCCTCATCCCTCTCCTTCTCCTCCTCCTCCCTCTCCTTCTCCTTCTCCTTCTCCTTCTCCCTCTCCCTCTCCTTCTCCTTCTCCTCCTTCCTCTCCTTCTCCTCCTTCTCCTCCCTCTCCCTCTCCTTCTCCTCCTCCTTCTCCTCCTTCCTCTCCTTCTCCTCCCTCTCCTCCTCCTCCCTCTCCTTCTCCTCCTCCTCCTCCCTCTCCTTCTCCTCCTCCCTCTACTTCTCCTTCTCCTCCTCCTCCTCCACCTCCACCTCCTCCTTCTCCCTCCATCACCGTCTCTGGATCTTCTCCAGCAGCGTGGGCCGAGCTGTGCGTGAGGAGAAAGGAGGAAACCGGCGAGCCGCCATAAATCCCCGAGAACCTCTCGGCACCTAAACGCCTCGTTCATCTCGCGGGGAGCCAATCAGAGGAGGGGATGGAAATAGAAGCCGTGGTTATGAAATGCAGCCGAGCTCTCGGCGCTGTGTTTCCATGTTCTCTGCGGTGAGGTGTGAAACGTAATAAATGGCCTTCAGTCAAAGGACAGAACATGTACGTCCTGTGAGCTCCCATGATGCAACACTTCCTTTGCTGTGATCTCAGCTCTCTGCCTAATGGAGACCAGGAAGAGGAGAGACCGCGTCCTGCTGCAATTCAGGTTCTCACTAAAGGAGATCCAAGTTGTCCAAAGACCGCTTTGTGACTTCAGAGACACCCAACGTCTATTGAGGCTTTCAGGGGCTGAAATGTCCATCAATGGGGTCTCGGACCCCCCACGCTCCCCCAGGAAACTAAGACCCAATGTCAAACTACTTCAAACAAGTCCTGAGACTCAGGAGAGAGAATGCAGCTTTAACACATGAAGCACGGACTTCTATACAACCAGAGGAGTCGCCCCTTTCTGTTTGTCTTCTTTATTCCATCCCTCCCTCCCTCCCTCTGCAGACCAGGGCTCAGACTAGAAGGGTGAGGTTTTGATGCTATCAGATCAGATCCAGGACCAGGGATCTCCATGACGCTAATCGAGCATAATCACCAAACTTTGGTGAAACTTTCCTCCACTGGAACCATTACGATGATGCTGATTAGAGGCAATGAGTCACATTAATGGACCAGGAACTCTTCCTCAGCTATGAACTGCCCGTCACTGCTCCTCTTCATCACTTATCATCATGCTTCATGATTTCGTGGATAACACAGAATCATGTTGTGGTATATTCTGCATTCTCTCTCCTGACCACCAGGGGGCGACTCCTCTGGTTGTATAGAAGTCTATGATTTATGTGTTAAAGCTGCATTCTCTCTCCTGACCACAGGGGGCGACTCCTCTGGTTGTATAGAAGTCTATGCTTCATGTGTTAAAGCTGCATTCTCTCTCCTGACCACCAGGGGGCGACTCCTCTGGTTGTATAGAAGTCTATGCTTCATGTGTTAAAGCTGCATTCTCTCTCCTGACCACCAGGGGGCGACTCCTCTGGTTGTATAGAAGTCTATGCTTCATGTGTTAAAGCTGCATTCTCTCTACTGACCACCAGGGGGCGACTCCTCTGGTTGTATAGAAGTCTATGCTTCATGTGTTAAAGCTGCATTCTCTCTCCTGACCACCAGGGGGCGACTCCTCTGGTTGTATAGAAGTCTATGCTTCATGTGTTAAAGCTGCATTCTCTCTCCTGACCACCAGGGGGCGACTCCTCTGGTTGTATAGAAGTCTATGCTTCATGTGTTAAAGCTGCATTCTCTCTCCTGACCACCAGGGGGCGACTCCTCTGGTTGTATAGAAGTCTATGCTTCATGTGTTAAAGCTGCATTCTCTCTCCTGACCACCAGGGGGCGACTCCTCTGGTTGTATATATATACCTAAAACATAACTAAGTTGTTTCCTGTGAAGACGGAAGTTTATTTTTAAAGGACTGTAACAAGCAGAAATTGACACGTGTTCCTTAAAAATTAAAATAAAATGAGAATCAACTTAATTTTGAAAGATATTATTCAGAATGCATCGCTTACGTGACGCCACCAGACTTTTAGAAAGTCGGTGTCCAAATCCGCCCGGCAACTGTTTGACAAACACAACAACGAACTCCAAATATTAAACAGGCATTAATATTAAATCATCGTGCTGAGCTCCAGTTAGAGTTATAGACTAAGGAGGAAGCACCAAACTGGAAGTTATGAATATCAAAGTAATTAAAGTCACAACAATAAGAAGGTCAGGATTGTTAAAGAAGCACCACGGAGGAATATTAAATATGCTCTATTTACATTTCTTTTGTTTTCCCTGTTGAAGGAAATATTGCATGAAGATATGGTGCATGGGAGGGAGGGAGGGGGGGAGGAAAGAGATAGAGGGAAAGAGAGAGAGAGAGGCCTTCACTAATTTAAAGTCAAGTCTGTTTTAAAACCTGCAGAGACCACACACACACACACACACACACACACACACACACACACACACACACACACACACACACACACACACACACACACACACACAATCAATAACTCCAGTGTCACAACACATCATGACCATCGATCTGCAGCCAAACCGCCGGTTTTACTTTCAGCTGATGACATCATCAAATATAATGACAGACGTTGAAGATGAAATATGAAGAAAGCTCAAAGTGTGGATGCTGCGGCGGCCACTAGAGGGCCAACGGGGAAATATGGAATATAGCCAATAATATTAGTAGAATAGGATATATATGCTAAATATATGCTTTACCTGCACTTCCTGTACGTCCTCTCGTCCTATTACTTATGTATTACTTATTACTTATGGTATTTCTCATGTATTACTTATGGTATTACTTATTACTTATGGCATTACTTATGGTATTACTCATGTATTAATTATGGTATTACTTATTACTTGTGGTATTACTCATGTATTACTTATGGTATTACTTATGGTATTACTTATGGTATTACTTATTACTTGTAGTATTACTCATGGTATTACTTATGGTATTACTCATGTATTACTTATGGTATTACTCATGGTGTTACTTATGTATTACTCATGTATTACTTAAGGTATTACTCATGTATTACTTATGTATTACTCATGTATTACTTAAGGTATTACTCATGGTGTTACTTATGGTATTACTCATGGTGTTACTTATGTATTACTCATGTATTACTTATGGTATTACTCATGTATTACTTATGTATTACTCATGTATTACTTAAGGTATTACTCATGGTGTTACTTATGGTATTACTCATGTATTACTTATGGTATTACTCGTGTATTACTGATGGTATTACTCATGGTATTACTTATGGTATTACTCATGGTATTACTGATGGTATTACTCGTGTATTACCTATGTTATTACTTATGGTATTACTCATGTATTACTTATGGTGTTACGTATGGTATTACTCATGTATTACTTATGGTATTACTCATGTATTACTTACGGTATTACTTATGGTATAACTCATGTATTACTTATGGTATTACTCATGGTATTACTCATGTATTACTTATGGTATTACTCATGTATTACTTATGGTATTACTCATGTATTACCTATGGTATTACTCATGTATTACTTATGGTATTACTCATGTATTACCTATGGTATTACCTATGGTATTACTTATGGTATTACTCATGTATTACTTATGGTATTACTCATGGTATTACTCATGTATTACTTATGGTATTACTCATGTATTACTTATGGTATTACTCATGTATTACCTATGGTATTACTCATGTATTACTTATGGTATTACTCATGGTATTACTCATGTATTACTTATGGTATTACTCATGGTATTACTCATGTATTACCTATGGTATTACCTATGGTATTACTTATGGTATTACTCATGTATTACTTATGGTATTACTTATGTATTACTTATGGTATTACTCATGTATTACCTATGGTATTACTCATGTATTACTTATGGTATTACTCATGGTATTACTCATGTATTACTTATGGTATTACTCATGTATTACTTATGGTATTACTCATGTATTACCTATGGTATTACCTATGGTATTACTTATGGTATTACTCATGTATTACTTATGGTATTACTTATGTATTACTTATGGTATTACTCATGTATTACCTATGGTATTACTCATGTATTACTTATGGTATTACTCATGTATTACTTATGGTATTACTCATGTATTAATTCTGGTATTACTAATGGTCATGCTTAAGGTATTACTTATGGTATTACTTATGTATTACTTATGGTATTACTTATGTATTACTCATGTATTACTTATGGTATTACTGATGGTGTTACTCATGTATTACTTATGGTATTACCTATTACTTATGGTATTACTCATGTATTACTTATGGTATGGCTTATTACTTATAGTTTTACTTATGGTATTACTCATCTATTACTTATGGTATTAAGTATTACTTATGGTATTACTTATTACTTATAGTATTACTTATGGTATTACTCATGTATTACTTATGGTATTACTTATTACTCATATATTACTTATGGTATTACTCATGTATTACTTATGGTATTACTTATTACTCATATATTACTTATGGTATTATTACTTATGGTATTACTTATTACTTATAGTATTACTTATGGTATTACTCATGTATTACTTATGGTATTACTTATTACTCATATATTACTTATGGTATTATTACTTATGGTATTACTTATTACTTATGGTATTACTTATGGTATTACTTATTACTTATGGTATTTTTGTAGTTTGGCTTTCTTGAAGAAATGTTACTTTCTTGATTCTTGTTGTTCTGTAATGTAATAACATGTAATGACATGTAATAACATGTAATGACATGTAATAACATGACATGTCATTACATGTTGATAACAACAAACTCTTTTTCCAGCTGGAAGAGTTGAGTCTCATTCTCTGTTTCCTCCTTCGTGCTTTTACTTTGGCGGCGAGCGTGATTTACATCCCTGAGACGTATGAGCCGACAGATTGAGAGGAAGTAGAGGGGCGAGAGAGAGGGAGAGAGAGAGAGAGGAAGTAGAGGGGCGAGAGAGAGAGAGAGAGAGAGAGGAAGTAGAGGGGCGAGAGAGAGAGAGAGAGAGAGAGGAAGTGACACGTACTTGAAACCCGGCGCCATATTGGCACAACTCCCAGTCCGCAGCCAGATGCAGTATGGGTCACGAGAGGCCAGGCAGGCTCTGAGGGGGGAGAGAGAGAGAGATGAAGAGAGAGAGAGAGAGAGAGATGAAGAGAGAGAGAGAGAGAGAGATGAAGAGAGAGAGAGAGAGAGAGATGAAGAGAGAGAGAGAGAGAGAGAGATTAAGAGAGAGAGAGAGAGATGAAGAGAGAGAGGGAGAGAGAGATGAAGAGAGAGAGAGAGAGAGAGAGAGATTAAGAGAGAGAGAGAGAGATGAAGAGAGAGAGGGAGAGAGAGAGAGAGAGAGATGAAGAGAGAGAGAGAGGGGGAGAGAGAGATGAAGAGAGAGAGAGAGAGAGAGATGAAGAGAGAGAGAGAGAGAGATGAAGAGAGAGAGGGAGAGAGAGAGAGAGAGAGATGAAGAGAGAGAGAGAGATGAAGAGAGAGAGAGAGAGATGAAGAGAGAGAGATGAAGAGAGAGAGAGGGGGAGAGAGAGATGAAGAGAGAGAGAGAGAGATGAAGAGAGAGAGGGAGAGAGAGATGAAGAGAGAGAGAGAGAGAGAGATTAAGAGAGAGAGAGAGAGATGAAGAGAGAGAGGGAGAGAGAGATGAAGAGAGAGAGAGAGAGATGAAGAGAGAGAGGGAGAGAGAGAGAGAGAGAGATGAAGAGAGAGAGAGAGATGAAGAGAGAGAGAGAGAGATGAAGAGAGAGAGATGAAGAGAGAGAGAGAGAGATGAAGAGAGAGAGAGAGGGGGAGAGAGAGATGAAGA